>NC_056456.1:30372671-30680171 GCF_018296145.1 Oncorhynchus tshawytscha | reverse complement strand
GAGAGGAGGGAGGGAGGAGAGGAGGAGGGAGGGAGGGAGGGAGGGAGGGAGGGAGAGGAAGAGAGAGAGAGAGGGAGAGAGAGCGGAAGAGAGAGGGAGGGAGAGGAAGAGAGAGAGAGGAAGAGAGAGAGAGGAAGAGAGAGAGAGGAAGAGAGAGAGGGAGGAAAGAGAGAGAGAGGGGAAGAGAGAGAGAGAGGAGAGAGAGAGAGAGAGAGAAGAGAGAGAGAGCGGGAGAGAGAAAGAGAGAGAGAGGAAGAGAGAGCGAGAGAGAGAGGAAGAGAGAGAGAGAGAGAGAGAGAGAGAGAGAGAGAGAGAGAGAGAGAGAGAGAGAGAGAAAGAGAGAGAGAGGAAGAGAGAGAGAGGGAGAGAGGGAGAGGGAGAGAGAGAGAGGGGAGGGAGGGAGGGAGAGAGGGGAGAGGGAGCGGAGGGAGGGAGGAGGGAGAGGGAGAGGAAGAGAGAGAGAGGAGAGGGAGAGAGAGAGGAAGAGGGAGAGGAGAGAGAGGAGAGAGAGAGGAAGAGAGAGAGAGAGGAGAGAGAGCGGAAGAGAGAGAGAGAGGGAGAGAGGAGGAGAGAGAGAGAGAGAGAGGGAAGAGAGAGAGAGGGAGAGAGAGAGAGGGAGAGAGGGAGAGGGAGAGAGAGAGGGAGGGAGAGGGAGAGGGAGAGAGGGAGAGAGAGGAAGAGAGGGAGAGAGAGCTGGAGAGGAAGAGGGAGAGAGGAAGAGAGAGAGAGAGGAAGAGAGAGAGAGAGGAAGAGGGAGAGGGAGAGAGAGAGAGAGAGAGAGGAAGAGAGAGAGAGGAGAGAGAGAGGAGGGAGAGAGAGAGAGGGAGAGAGAGAGAGAGAGGAGAGAGAGAGAGAGAGAGAGAGAGAGAGAGAGAGGAGAGAGAGAGAGAGAGAGAGAGAGAGAGAGAGAGAGAGAGAGGGAGAGGAAGAGAGAGAGAGAGACGAGAGAGAGAGAGAGAGAGAGAGAGAGAGAGAAAGAGAGAGAGAAAGGAGAGAGAGAGGGAGAGAGAGAGAGAGAGAGAGAGAGAGAGAGAGAGAGAGGAAGAGAGAGAGGGAAAGAGAGAGAGAGGGAGGGAGAGAGAGAGCGAGAGACTGGAGAGAGAGACTGGAGCGAGAGACTGGAGAGAGAGCGAGAGACTGGAGAGCGAGAGCTGAGAGACTGAGGAGAGAGCGAGAGACGGGAGAGAGAGGAGAGAGAGAGAGAGAGAGAGCGAGAGCGAGAGACTGGAGAGAGAGAGCGAGAGAGAGAGACTGAGAGAGAGAGAGAGAGCGAGAGACTGGAGAGAGAGAGAGAGAGAGAGACTGGAGAGAGATGAGAGCGAGAGACTGAGAGAGAGAGAGAGACTGAGAGAGCGAGAGCGAGACTGGAGAGGAGAGAGAGAGAGACTGGAGAGAGAGCGAGAGACTGGAGAGCGAGAGCGAGAGAAGAGAAGAGAGAGCGAGAGACTGGAGAGAGAGAGCGAGACTGGAGAGAGAGCGAGAGCGAGAGAGAGAGAGAGAGAGCGAGACTGGAAAGAGAGAGCGAAACTGGAAAGAGAGAGAGCGAGAGACTGGAGAGAGAGAGCGAGCGAGAGCGGAAAGAGGGAGCGAGCGAGAGCGGAAAGAGAGAGCGGCGAGAGCGGAAAGAGAGAGCAGCGAGCGGGGCGGAGAGAGAGCGAGCGAGAGCGGAAAGAGAAGAGCGAGAGCAGAAAGAGCGAGAGCAGAAAGAGACGAGAGCAGAAAGAGCGAGAGAGCGAGAGCGGAAAGAGCGAGAGAGGAAAGAGCAGCGAGAGCGGAAACAGAGAAGAGCGAGAGCGGAAAGAGAGAGAGAGAGCGAGAGCGGAAAGAAGGAGAGCGAGAGCGGAAAGAGAAGAGAGGAGAGAGAGAGAGACGAAGAGAGAGAGAGCGACTGGAGAGAGAGAGAGGAGAGAGAGCGACTGGAGAAAGAGAGAGACGAGAGAGAGCGACTGGAGAGAGAGAGAGACGAGAGAGAGCGACTGGAGAGAGAGAGAGACGAGAGAGAGCGACTGGAGAGAGAGAGACGAGAGAGAGCGACTGGAGAGAGAGAGAGACGAGAGAGAGCGACTGGAGAGAGAGAGCGAGAGACTGGAGAGCGAGACTGGAGAGCGAGAGACTGGAGAGAGAGAGCGAGAGCCTGGAGAGAGAGAAAGAGCCTGGAGAGAGAGAGAGAGAGAGAGAGAGAGAGAGAGAGAGAGGGAGGATTGAAAAGGCTTCTTCTACCTTCCCAACGCACAAGTGGTTATCTCACCCTGCTACCACTAAAGACTCCCACCCCGCCACAATACGGGTAAATGTAGTATTTCCCGTGACTGTGCTCTCAAAACCAAACGTCTGGCCCACCACTCCACCCCTGGACTTGAACAGCCTTCTATGACCAGGTCCACTCCTACAAGGCAGCAGTGCCCCACCTTTGCCCGGACTCTAAAGGACATCGCTCAAACGCATCCAACACTTCACACACAGGAGCACAGATCAATAGACACCCCACCCAGACCAGCGAGACCAGCGAGACACCCTCCCAGATCTGCAGGAGATCCCTGAGATACCTACATAGAGAGACCCATGCCAAGAGGAGAGAGATAGAGATAGACCATTGGACACTTTATGGAACACAAAGCCTTCACTATCTCATCCTGGAATATCCAAGGCCTGGGGTTATCTGCCTTTGGCCTAAAGAGCAGGAACCTGGACTTCATCAAAGAAATCGGAAATACAGACATTGTCATCCTACAAGAAACCTGGTATAGAGGAGACGGACCCACTGGTTGCCCTCTTTTACAGAGAGCTGGTAGTCCCATCCACCAAACTACCAGGTGTGAAACAGGGAAGGGACTCAGGGGGTATGCTAATTTGGTATAGAGCAGACCTAACTCACTCCATTAAATTAATCAAAACAGGAACATTTTACATTTGGCTAGAAATTCAAAAGGAAATGATCTTAAAAGAGAAAAATGTCCTCCTGTGTGCTACCTATATCCCCCCCACTAGAATCCCCATACTTTAATGAAGACAGCTTCTCCATCTTGGAGGGGGAAATCAATCATTCCCAAACCCAGGGACATGTACTAGTCTGTGGCGACCTAAATGCCAGAACCGGACAATAAACTGACACTCTCAGCACACTGGGAGACAAACACCTTCCTGTTTGGTATTCCTCAAACACCTTCCTGGAGGCATTCCCTCCCCCATATGCCCCCCTAAGCACAACTATGACAACATAACCAACAAAAACGGGTCACAACTCCTGCAGCTCTGTCGCACGCTGGGTATGTACATAGTCAAGGGTAGGCTTTGAGGGGACTCCAATGGTAGGTACACCTATAGCTCATCTCTTAGCAGTAGTACTGTAGACTACATTATCACTGACCTCAACCCAGTGTCTCTCAGAGCGTTCACAGTCAACCCAATGACACCCTTATCAGACCACAGCAAAATCACATTCTACTTGAACAGAGCAATACTCAATCATGAGGCATTAAATCCAAAGGAACTGAGTAATATTAAGAACGCTATAGATGGAAGGAATGTAGTTTGGAAAAAACTATTAGGCAACAACAAATTCAATCCCTTTTAGACAACTTCCTGGACAAAACGTTCCACTGTAATAGTGAAGGTGTAAACTTGGCAGTAGAAAATCTTAACAGTATATTTGACCTCTCAGCTTCCCTATCAAATCTAAAAATCTCAAATAGAAAACCGAAGAAAATGAACAACAATGACAAATGGTTTGATGAAGAACGCAAAAATCTAAGAAAGAAATTGAGAAACCTGTCCAACTAAAAACATAGGCTCAGGTTTTCCGGGTCTCTACGCCTTCACTATGGTGAATCACCAAAACAATACAGAAATACACTACGGAAAAAGAAGGAACAACACGTCAGAAATCAGCTCAGTGTAATTGAAGAATACATAGACTCTAACCACTTCTGGGGAAATTGGAAAGCACTAAACAAACATCAACACAAAGAATTATCTATCCAAAATGGAGATGTATGGGTAAACCACTTCTCCAATCTTTTTGGCTCTATAACAAAGAACAAACAGCAAAAACATACATGATCAAATACAAATCTTAGAATCAACTATTAAAGACTACCAGAACCCACTGGATTCTCCAATTGCCTTGAATGAACTACAGGATAAAATACAAACCCTCCAACCCAAAAAGGCCTGTGGTGTTGATGGTATCCTCAATGAAATGATCAAATATACAGACAACAAATTCCAATTGGCTATACTAAAACTATTTAACATCATCCTTAGCTCTGGCATCTTCCCAAATATTTGGAACCAATGACTGATCATCCCAATCCACAAAAGTGGAGACAAATTTGACCCCAACAACTACCGTAGGATATGCATCAACAGGAACCTTGGGAAAATCCTCTGCATTATCATTAACAGCAGACTCGTACATTTCCTCAGTGAAAACAATGTACTGAGCAAATGTCAAATTGGCTTTTTACCAAATTATTGTACGACAGACCACGTATTCACCCTGCACACCCTAATTGACAAACAAACAAACAAACCAAAACAAAGGCAAAGTCTTCTCGTGCTTTGTTGATTTCAAAAAAGCGTTTGACTCAATTTGGCTTGAGGGTCTGCTATAGAAATTGATAGAAAGTGGTGTTGGGGGAAAAACATATGACATTATAAAATCCATGTACACAAAAAACAAGTGTGCGGTTAAAATAGGCAAAAAACACACATTTCTTCCCACAGGGCCGTGGGGTGAGACATGGATGCAGCTTAAGCCCCACCCTCTTCAACATATATATCAACGAATTGGCGAGGGCACTAGAAAAGTCTGCAGCACCCGGCCTCAACCTACTAGAATCTGAAGTCAAATGTCTACTGTTTGCTGATGATCTGGTGCTTCTGTCACCAACCAAGGAGGGCCTACAGCAGCACCTAGATCTTCTGCACATATTCTGCCAGACCTGGGCCTTGACAGTAAATCTTAGTAATACTAAAATAATGGTGTTCTAAAAAAGGTCCAGTCGCCAGGACCACAATTACAAATGCCATCTAAACACCGTTGACCTAGAGCACAAAAAAAACTATGGCCTAAAAGTCAGCGCCACAGGTAACTTCCACAAAGCTGTGAACGATCTGAGAGACAAGGCAAGAAGGGCCTTCTATGCCATCAAAAGGAACATCAAATTTGAAATACAAATTAGGATCTGGCTAAAAATACTTAAATCAGTTATAGAACCCATTGCCCTTTATGGTTGTGAGGTCTGGGGCCCGCTCACCAATCAGGAATTCACTAAATGGGACCAAACACCAGATTGAGACTCTGCATGCAGATTTATGCAAAAAAAATCCTCTGTGTACAACGTAGAACACCAAATAATGCATGTATAGCAGAATTAGGCCGATACCCAATAATGATCAAAATCCAGAAAAGAGCCGTTAAATTCTACAACCACCTAAAAGGAAGCGATTCCCAAACCTTCCATAACAAAGTCATCATCTACAGAGAGATGAACCTGGAGAAGAGTAAGCAAGCTGGTCCTGGCGCTGTGTTCACAAACACAAACACACCCACAGAGCCCCAGGACAGCAACACAATTAGAGCCAATAAAATCATGAGGAAACAAAAAGATAATTACTTGACACATTGGAAAGAATTAACAAAAAAACAGAGAAAACTATAATGCTATTTGGCCCAAAACAGAGAGTACACAGTGGCAGAATACCTGACCACTGTGACTGATCCAAACTTAAGGACAGCTTTGACTATGTACAGACAGTGAGCATAGCCTTGCTATTGAGAAAGGCCGCTGTAGGCAGACCTGGCTCTCAAGAGAAGACAGGCTATGTGCACACTGCCAACAAAATGAGGTGGAAACTGAGTTGCACTTCCTAAGCTCCTGCCCAATGTATGACCATATTAGAGATACATATTTCCCTCAGATTACAGATCCACAAAGAATTCAAAACAAACCCGATTTTGATAAACTCCCATATCTACTGGGTGAAATACCACAGTGTGCCATCACAGCAGCAAGATGTGTGACCTGTTGCCACAAGAAAAGGTCAACCAGTGAAGAACAAACACCATTGTAAATACAACCCATATTTATGCTTATTTATTTTCCCTTTTGTACTTTAACCATTTGTACATTGTTACAACACTGTATATATACATAATGTGACATTTGTAATGTCTTTATTATTTTGGAACTTCTGTGAGTGTAATGTTTACTGTTCATTTTTATTGTTTATTTCACTTTTGCATATTATCTACTTTGGCAATGTTAACATATGTTTCCCATGCCAAGAAAGCCCCTTGAATTGAATTGAGACAGAGAGACAGAGACAGAGAGACAGAGAGGGAGAGAGAGTGTGTATTTTTAGAATGTAGTATTTATTCAGATCCCTGTTAGCTGCTGTTAATGCAGCTGCTGCAGTGCCTTCAGAAAGTATTCACACCCCTTGACTTTTCCACATTTTCTTGTGTTACAGCCTGAATATAAATTTGCTTAAATTTAGATTTTTTTAGGTCACTGGCCTACACACAATACCTCATAATGTCAAAGTGGAATTATGTTTTTCCAAAACTGTCCTAATTAATTAAAAATGTAATGCTGAAATGTCTTGGGTCTATAAGTATTCAACCCCTTTGATATGTCAAGCCTAAATAAGTTCAGGAGGAAAGATTTGTTTCACAAGTTACATAATAAATTGCATGGACTCACTCTGTGTGTAATAATAGTGTTTAACATGATTTTTGAATGACTACCCCATCTCTGTACCCCACACATACAATTCTATGTAAGGTCCCTCAGGCATCCTTCTTCCTAACTCAGTTGCCAGAGAGGAATGAAACCACTCAAGGATTTCACCATGAAGCCAATGGTGACTTTAACATACAGTAGTTACAGAGTTTAAAGGCTGTTGTAGGAGAAAACTGAGGATGGATCAACAACATTGTATTCAGTCCACAATGAAGGACGACTGTAGAGAATAAAAATATTCCACAACATGCATACTGTTTGCAACAACTCACTAAAGTAGTGTGGCAAAGCAATTAACTTTTCGTCCTGAATACAAACGGTTATGTTTCGGACAAATCCAATACAACACATTACTGATTACCACTGTCCATATTTTCAAGCATAGTGGTAGCTGCATCATGTTATGGGTATGCTTGTAATCATTAAGGAGTGGGGAGTTTTTCAGGATGAAAAATAAACAGAATGGAGCTAAGCTCCGACAAAATCCTAGAGGAAAACTTGGTTCAGTCTGCTTTCCACCAGACACTGGGAGATGAATTCACCTTTCAGCAGGACAATAACCTAAAACATAAGGCCAAATCTACACTGGAGTTGCTTACCAAGACAGTGAATGTTCCTGAGTGGCATAATTACAGTTGTGACTTAAATCTACTTGAAGATCTGAAAATGGTTGTCTAGCAATGATCATAACCAATTTGACAGAACTTGAAGAGTTTTGAAAAGAATAATGGGCAAATGTTGCCCAATCCGGGTGTGCAAAGCTCTTGGAGACTTACCCAGAACGACTCAGAGCTGTAATTGCTGCCAAAGGTGATTCTAACATGTATTGACTCAGGGGTGTGAATAATTATGTAAATTTGGTACTTCTGTATTTAATTTTCAATAAAAGTGCAAATTTTTCGAAAATCATATTTTCACTTTGTCATTATGGGAATAGTTTGTAGATGAGGGAGAAAAAAATACATGTAATCCATTTTGAATTCAGGCTGTAACACAACAAAATGTGGAATAAATCGAGGGGTATGAATACTTTCTGAAGGCAATGTACTCTTCCTGGGGTCCAAACAGGGTTCAAATAGTTACATCACACCAAAACACAACCAACAGCCTACATCATAAATAAAACAATACATCATACAACACATTATTACTCTAATATTACAAATGTACTATGTAAAATAATGCAATACCACAACATTTCAATGTGTCTGTAAAAGTGTGTGTGCGTATGTGAGTGTTTGTGTGTCTTGTGTATCTTTACGGTCCGCGTTGTGCCATGAGGTGTTGCTTTATCTGTTTTTACTAATCTGATTTTAGGTCTCGCTTAAGTTACTTGATGTGGAAGACAGTTCCTTGCATGGCTTTATGTAGTACTGCATGTTTCCCAGTCTGTTCTGGACTTAGGGACTGTGAAGAGACCCTTGGTGGTATGTCTTGTGGGGTATGTATGGGTGTCTGAGCTTTGTGTCAGCTGTTTGAACAGAAACAAACACATGTTTACTTCCTTGATGTGTAGAACTTTGGCATTCAGTTTCATGTGAAGAACGCAGACCTCAAACACCTTGTGTTCTTTCGGCATGAAAACAAATAACATAACGTCAGTTCTCTATTTTTGCCGCTAGTTGTCACTATCGTACCATACCACTACAGAACCTTTATACAACGTTTTTCCAAGCTGGGGAAGACAAAAAGTGTAACACAAGAACCTTACGCAAACAAAGTAGTACAAGTGGGAAAAGGTAACGATGTTATTGGTTGTAGCTACCATTGGCGTTAAAATATTTGAATTAATATGTCATTTCTTTGTATTATATAAGATAGCATAATCATAGTAAGACATTCGATGTGTTAATTATAGCTTGCCTGGTTACTGCTAGCTAGCCCGGTATCAATGTCAAATCACCTGTAGCCGCCTGATACATACCGCCAACTACCCTTTATATAAGGCAGACTGGGTTGAACGGACTAGGTAGCTACTAGTCTCGCATTGCCATACCTCAAAGGTTCTCAACGATGCTGGGTAAGCAAGAAAAGACTAGCTAGTTGTTGAAAATAGTTTTGACTGTTATTGTAGCTGAATAACCAGTCGCGTTTTCCGGCATGTGCAGTTTAAATTAGAACAAATTAAAACTATCATAGAAGTTGTACGCGAGGGGTCTCCGCTGTAGCCTTGCGAGACTACCTGTAAGTGCCTCGTTAATGTTTTTTGACGCGTTCCGTAGTATTCGTTGGAAAATGTACCTTGTATGTAGCTATGTCACACTCAGTGGTGTAAAGTACTTAAGTACAAATACTTTAAAGTACTAAAGTAGTTTTTGGGGTATCTGTACTTTACTATTTATTTTTTTGACTATTTATACTTCACTACATTCCTGATGAAAATATTGTACTTTTTACTCCACACATTTTTCCTAAGACCCAAAAGTACTTGTTAAAATTTGAATGCTTAGTAGGACAGGAAAATAGTCAAATTCCTGCACTTATCAAGAGCACATTCCTGGTCATCCCTTCTGCCTTTGATCTGGCACACTCACTAAACAAACACAAATGCTTCATTTGTAAATTATGTCTGTTGGAGTGTGCCCCTGGCTATCTGTAAAAAAAAAGATAATGGTAGTGTCTGGTTTTGCTTAATATAAGTAAATGGAAATGAGTTATACTTTTGCTTTTGATACTTAAGTATATTTGATCAATTACATTTACTTTTGATACTTAAGTATATTTAAAAACCAAATACTTTTTACTCAAGTAGTATTTTACAAGGTGACTTTCTTTAGTTATTTTCTATTAAAGGTATCTTTTACTTTTACCCAAGTATGACCATCATGTACTTTTTCCACCACTGGTCACACTCCAATTCAATATAGCTAAATTCTATATAGCTACTACCTCAATAAGCCAAATATCACATCGTAGTTACCATGATTCATACCTCAAATTTTGTCCACACTGGTAAACCTCCTTAAATGTCAATTTAAGCCCTTCAGTACTTTGACCACCTATGAGAGATAATCTGCATCAAGTATTCTGTTTATTCAGGCATTGCTACAGTATATTATCAGCATTGCTGGTGTTATTGAATACATTTCCCATTCATCTCTAATTCCGTGTTCTGCTGCCTTTCAGTGTTCTGTGGGGGTGACCATGGTTTGAGACAACAAAGATGTCTGCCCGCATTCCGCTGGTCCTCCTGGCCTGCGGCTCCTTCAACCCCATCACCAACCAGCACATGCGGCTGTTCGAGCTGGCTAGGGATCACCTGCACCAGACAGGTCGTGCACCATAGAGACCCTATATTAATTTGTTATGTTCGTGTTGCCTCCTAGACTTGTATTATGCACCTGTCTGTTTATTTCGTCAGTGTGATTACGGGACAGTGGAAGGTAGAAGTCCCCCAAAGGGTTTCTGTGAAGCTTTCACGAGCATTTACATTGTGGTTAAGTATCAATTGTCATCTGTACAGATAGAGCTGTGCCTTCCTTGCACACTACTTTACACCTTGTGCCTTGACATGAGCCTACACATTTAGTCTATTTATATAGACCAAATAAACAGTACTGCACTTCAGTTGGAATAAATAATGTTCTTATTTTCCCATGGACCCTGGGGGCATAAGATTTCAGCTGACCTGTGAGAATGTAAACATTGTACAGAATAAGCTGTATAGTATTAAATTGCGTGGTGACTAAAGCTTTGTTATATTTTCCCATGTTGTAGACTTGGGAAAATGGTGCAATAAGGAAGACAATATAGCATTGAGGGGATTCAATTAGGTGTGTTTTGCACCGGGTGAAAGTTCATTGCATTCATTCTGGAACCGGGCTGCGTCCTGGGCTTGAGCCAGGTGCCCCGTTCAAAACCCACGGTGAAGTCGGCTCAAAACAAAAGTGACGTAAATTAAGCACGTCGAGTAATGAGTAGGATTCTGTGTTTTCACATGCAAAAGTGATTGCTTTAGATAAAGACGCTTTAGCTGCCTTCTCAATGAAAACTATTTTAACATTTTCAAACATATTTTTATGGAAAAGATATGTTGTATGTTTCTGGATGATGCACCGTGCTTCCTTGTTGACAACATGACCCAGCGGCGCAGATTACTGTTAGATTTGAGGAGGGTGCTCCTCAGTCACTGCTTTTGCCCGATCACGTCACGGGCCATAGACCGGTGACCCGTGACTCAGTATAATCCAATCTGCCCAATGTCAGAGAGTGGGGAGGATCAAGAGTCTCATCAACCAATGATTTACCCCATTTCAGGTCAGTTCCAGGTGGTGGGCGGGATTGTGTCTCCGGTGAGTGACGGCTATGGCAAGCAGGGCCTGGTGTTGGCCAAGCACCGCATCGCTATGGCGAGGCTGGCACTGCAGAGTTCAGACTGGGTCTCCGTTGACGATTGGGAGAGCCAGCAGCCCGACTGGACAGAGACAGTGGTCACAATGAGGTGTGGAGTCACACATTTTCACAGTTTCAACCTTTAAACTAATTGATTAAGTAACTACTAGTAAATCACAGCCCCAAAATGGCTTCTCTCTGAAGAAACGTTTTGAGAGGTGTATTACTGCTTTGATGAGCAGTGAACTACAGTACATTAAAAAAATGATGTTATTAGAGATTTTGTGGAATCAGCATTGCCTTGTGATGCCACTGGTCATGTGCACCACAGTCGTCACTATGCAAGTTAGCCGCTGAGTGTAACCCTTTCATAACTTTAAGTGTTTTTGTTAAAAATAACACAATAGGATTCAGAGCTTTTATCTAAGATCTGATAGGTCAGGATTCCACCTCAAACATTAGTGTTTACAAGTGGTCAATACCTTAAACTAACCATGGTATCTTTTACTGGATGTTTTTTATTTCCAATAATAGGGTTTTACTTACAAAATCCTTCAATTCAGCTCTACTTTATTCATGAAATAATCACGTTGTAAAAATGTCTAATTCCCTTTTGTAAAGCATCTCAGCATGCAGAAAGACTTAATAGAATCTGCCAGTCAGAGCTTCATCCTCCTTTTCAGCCAGACAGATCCCGTCTAGACCTGACATTAAAAATAACTTTGTCTAAATAATTTGTGATAGGATTATCAATCTCATTAAGGGCTTAGTTTGCATCCACACCCTGTATTAAAATGTCTCCCAACATGATGTCACATCATGCCTCAACTGTCCACGTTCATGATCAGAATTTCCCACTTCATCTGAAGACCGTTACAACTACATTTACATGACTGTTGTGGTCCATCAGATCCGATCACAATGCATGTACTCTATTCTACACGTCTCCATAAACATCCAATTCTACTGAATATGAACAACATCCAATAACATTGTAATACCAGGTGTACACTGGTCCGGAGCCTTGGTTTATGTCCTCCCATGTCGTACTTCCCAACCCTCATTCTTTCGCTCTTCATTAGCTGGCAATAGAGCTCCCTGGGTAAAAATCCCCTCTGTTGCTGCTCCATGCCAAATGTTCTTTGTGCCAGAAACCACCTCAGATTTAAGGCTGCGATGCCAGAGATTCCAGGGATATTGCGGCAACATGGGGCCCATACCAGGTCTGGGTCTTTCCTGGGGTCAGAGCCCTTGCTGCTGGCTGAGTTTGTTGCTATTGTAACATGTTGCCATAGTGATTAAGTGGATGTGGGACACAGTTGCATTTGATATTGATCAACCAGTTGAAACTATACAGAAAGTTACCTCCACTTTACATGTGTGGGATATTGAGTGTTTATCTCCCACAATGGCACTCACTATTGATTTGATTTACAAGTCACATAAATGGACCAGCAACCTTTCATTTAGGGTTACACATAAACATGACATGCATTTAGTTATATGTACTCAATGACTATGTGCACCCGTGCGAACATAAACACACACACCCACACACACAAACATAAATGCACATGCAGCTGAATTGCTGTTCCCACTTGTGATGCATTATACAACCCTCTCCTTGTCCCCTCTGCTCTGACAAATTCCCTTGTTGAGCGAGCTGTCTGCTTGTTGAGCGAGCTGTCTGCTTGTTGAGCGAGCTGTCTGCTTGTTGAGCGAGCTGTCTGCTTGTTGAGCGAGCTGTCTGCTTGTTGAGCGAGCTGTCTGCTTGTTGAGCTGTCTGCTTGTTGAGCGAGCTGTCTGCTTGTTGAGCGAGCTGTCTGCTTGTTGAGCGAGCTGTCTGCTTGTTGAGCGAGCTGTCTGCTTGTTGAGCGAGCTGTCTGATTAAAGCCATCAAGTGGCCTGTTGTCCATATTGGAGCAGGGCTGTTGAAACCTATGGGATCACGTAACCCAAAACACAAATCTTCTAGAACATCTGTAAGAGGCTTTTGCTCTCAACAGCATATTCCTTTACTGGTTTTCTTTGCATTTGTCATATGTCATCTCCCTTTGCATTGTCCTGCTGGCAGGTACCATTATGGTCGGATACTGAAGCAGTACCAAGAGGGCACAGGGAAGGACAGTGGTCCAACCACAAACCCCCATCATCTCACAAGTAAGACCCTCCTTGACCTTGCACTCTGTAGCATAGGCCCATTCTAGCCCCTTCTCCTTTTATGTTCAAAGATCTAAAAGGATTAGAGAGGTCAGAGGTCTGCAACGTGTGGCTCTGGAGATGCGTGCTGCTCTTTACCTGTCCCTTTGTGGGCCCATGGCGATCCAAGTAGTATTTTGAAGTTATCAATCAACTATAAAAGTAGTTGAAAGAACAAATCAAATTAGCTGTACTCACACTTGAACAACCACATGAGACGTATTTAACAACAGTTGAAATTGGCCTTCAACACTCAACACAATTCTGTTTTATGGGAAGTGGACTGAAATGGAACTGGGCCTCTCTCTCTCTCTCTCTCTCCGCACCAACTGGGCTGCAAATCAAATCAAATTGTATTAGTCACATGCACCCAATACAACAGCTGTAGTAGACCTTACTGAGAAATGCTTACTTACAAGCCCTTAACCAACAATGCAGTTCAAGAAAAAGAGTTAAGAAAATATTTATAAAATGAAGTTAAAAAAATCAAACAAAAAGTAACACAATAAAACAACAATAACGAGGCTCTATTCAGGGGGTACCGGTACCGATTGAAAGTGCGGGGGCACTGGTTAGTGGAGGTAATTTGTTCATGTAGGTAGGGGTAAAGTGACTGCATAGATAATAAACAGCAATCATCCTCTTAATTATAAACCTCTACCTTGGCACTGGTGTCCTTTACTCACTCGTTAATAGCCTAGTTTGAATCTTATTTAGGTTGAAATATGTATAGGATCTGTTTTTTCCTCTTAAAGCATCTAAGTAATCCTTTATCCCTTTTACACATTCAGCTCTATGAAATCAGCTCTATGGAAGCAGCATGTTCATTAAAGCTAATGATGTTTAGAGGATGAGGGGGTTGGTGTGGCATGAACAGATCATTATGAAGGTTACCGGGTGGACCAGGGAAGACCATGTAAATGGAGCCAGTCACACACACGCACACCATTCCTATCAAAGGCTGGTGGATATATCAGATAGAACTCTATCAGAATTTCCCTAATCCCAGAGTGCTGTAGCATCTTCTCCCCAAAAATGAGTGTTGGACATTATGTTGAAGTGTAGCAGGGAATAAAACATAAATGGTAAACCAATGCCTATCCCCCCCCTTTTAAAAAAAGTGCAAACGCTGAAGAGGTGCAAGCGCTTCATAAACCTGGACAAAATGGAGGCAGAGCTCTAGAAGTTTAGGTAGTCATGAGCAGCTTTCGGTCTGACCTGGAACTACATAAACCACACATGAAATTCATTAACTAATTGAGATACCACACATGAAATTCATTAACGAATTGAGATTAGTTACTGAGTTCCATGTGTGGTGTATGTAGTTCCAGGTTAAGACCGAAATCTGTAGTTCTCATGACACACTAAACTTCTATATTAAACGGTTTATTTCTTTGTTCATTGTCAGTTTAATCATGAGACTAATCTACTCATGAACTGTCTGTCATTCCAGGGTTTGGTCAACACGCTGTCAATACATACAGGTTACCATGGTTTATCTGCACAAATCATGACTCCAAATCCCAAAATTCATGTCCTGTCACTTTTTTTACAACAAGCGCTTACACAAAGAAGGGTAATGGATTTTCACAATCCCATATAGTGTTCCTGTGCTTAACGTGTTATTATTACACTGCAGTGCTAGCGAACGCAGATAAAGAGCATTAGCTTTTGTTCACGCGCGCTTCGGAAGGTTTGTGCCACGGGAAATACAATATTGAATTAAATGGATTTAGGGATGTAATCAGAATGCTCAGTTATGTCGTACTGTGTTGGTAGTCAGCTGGCATGGGGTTACTTCTGGTTAACACCTATATTTATGAAGAAAATGGCTCATTCTAGTGAGGGATGGATTACATGGTTTACCGCAGTAGAAAAAAAGAAATCAGCAAAACAAATGAATAACTAACTCTCAGCAAACCAATTAAAACCATAGCTTTCATGTTTACTTCAACATGATGGCCACATCCAAATCTCTTTGGGGTGGAGACCAGGGGAGACATCAGTGTAAAGGCCGCCATTCACCAATGCTTCCTTTTCTTGACCCTCTCTCAGGCTCCTCTCCCAGGCTGAAGCTGTTGTGCGGAGCTGACTTCCTGGACACCTTCAAGGTGCCGGGCCTGTGGCTGGACGACCACGTGGAGGAGGTGGCGGGCCGCTTCGGCCTGGTCTGTGTCAGCCGGGGGGGCCTGGAGCCTGAGCTCGCCGTGCACGAGTCGGAGACACTTTCACGCCATTGGCGAAACATCTTCCTAGTGCGCGAGTGGGTCCGCAACGAGACCAGCGCCACAGAGGTCCGGCGGGCCCTGAGACGAGGCCTCAGCGTCAAGTACCTCCTCCCAGATTCTGTCATCAAGTATATCCACCAGTACAACCTCTATACCGGGGATAGTGAGCTGAAGAATAAGGATGTGCTATTGAGGCCTCTTACCAAGCAGACAGAGATGCCTGTGAAAACTCTGGATGATTAACTGAGAGGCTGCCATTGGCCTTCATTGATGGAAGCAAGCATATTAATGTGCCAATAGCAGATACATCTACTGACTGTGCAAGAACAGGCCATGTGGCCCATAACTAGTTCACTTCTGTCATCTCAGTTGAATATGTGGCACACCACACGCACAATGTTTTTCCATCAGTGGGTGCCTTTTTTATAAAGCAGATTTATACTAATTTGTTAGTGTTGGCAAACTTGATGTAACAGCAAAGACATTTGTGCAGCAGTGCAGATGACGAGAGACCAGATGAGAATTGTGATTGACGTGGTGGATTGTAGTAAACTGGACTAGTTTAGGATGCTCCTAAACTATTGCTGACATGTAATCTGTTTTGGAAGAGATGCGATCATCACCCCCAACAGCCCGTAGATACAGTGCGGGTATGTGCTGGTTGGCTAGTCTACATGATCAGATTATTATGGATAAGAGCGAGAATATTTTTTGGGGCAAAAGGCAGTCAAGCATCGATCATCATGACACCAGAATAAGATCCTCGATATTTATTGGAAATGACCATCAAGCTCATCACCGTGCACTTTCAACACCCTGTGAAGCTCATCATAACTGTAGCCTAATAAACTGTATGCTTTCTTGAGTTGTAGTGGGAGGAACACACACCACTCCAAGTTTACTTCGATATGATGATGATATCACTATTTGCACATGAAGGCATTTCCTCCACATTCCTTGCGTAATTCATTTTGCGGATACAAAAAGATCCCACCCACCATGTCGAATGAACAAACTATTTGTCGGTATTCATAAAATTGTACCAAAACGTTCTGTTTCCATCACGGCTGTCATTACTTTTTTTTATACAGTATGACTTTACTCGCATGAAAACTGGATGGAAACGTGGTTTATGTTACCGATAGGCCAACACTTAGCACTGTTTTATATGGCCACTGTGCAAATGCATTTCAAGACTGGTTGGTCAGCTTAAAACACAGCTAGGCCTAATCGAATTAGCAGAGTTGTACAATTTATGGGGTCATTAAAAAAAAAAGCACCCCCGCCCCAACGTAAAAATATTTTCAATAATGTTTATGCCCACAAATAACAAATGTAGCAACCCTGTGTTTATAAACGTGGATATAGACTTTGACACTTCAGCATGCTTTTGTGGCACAGTCGATGCCACGCAGGACTATGGGCCAGAAGGTTGAGGGTTCACCGAGAGGAACCACAGAGGAGCTCACTCTCCCTGCATGTTTTATCACTGGTAGGCCTGAAACATTCTTCCTCACCTCAAGTTCAACTGTCTGAGTCAGTTGGAGCAACTGCCTTCATAACATAGGCTTGCAGTAGCTAAAGCTTAATAATAACCACACCAAACCTTAACAAAAGTTTGTAAACTTGAGTGTAATATCAGAAGTCAAGCCATTGTTTATATGGAACATAAAGTAAGAACAGGCCATTATATTGCAGCAAACACCATAAGTTGGAACTTAATTTGGCCTAAGAAAATGTCTCAACTGAATTGAAATACAACAATTGTGAACTGGTTTAAACATTATTGCAGTAATTATCAATAACTGCAAGTGCATACTATACACAAAATTACAGAATTAGAATCATATATATCATATATAGACCTACATATAACCTAGCTTAAACTAAATATGGAGCACACAATTAAAAAGACTGATGGAATGTAATTTAGCCAATGAAAATGTCTCAACAGAATTAAACAAAACAGGTTTTGCGTATTTAAAAAAAAAAGTGTTCTATGAATAAATAGGGGCTTACAATAATAAATGATATACAATAATAAGGATAAAACAAGTTATTAGAAATACATTTAAGTTTCAAAATTGCATCCTACCTGAATAGGGAGTTGCTACTGTAGCCCTTGTATTTATGCCACATATAGAAGGTAATACATTTTAAAATGAATTGATAAATATTTTGGCTATGTTGAAGTGTTCTAGGTGCGCAAGGAATAGCCGCTCGGATTGGAGAGAAGGCAGTGTGGGTGTTAAGCTCTCCTGAATAACTGGGCCTGCTAGGAGCATACAGTGCCTTGCGAAAGTATTCGGCCCCCTTGAACTTTGCGACCTTTTGCCACATTTCAGGCTTCAAACATGAAGATATAAAACTGTATTTTTTTGTGAAGAATCAACAACAAGTGGGACACAATCATGAAGTGGAACGACATTTATTGGATATTTCAAACTTTTTTAACAAATCAAAAACTGAATAATTGGGCTTGCAAAATTATTCAGCCCCTTTACTTTCAGTGCAGCAAACTCTCTCCAGAAGTTCAGTGAGGATCTCTGAATGATCCAATGTTGACCTAAATGACTAATGATGATAAATACAATCCACCTGTGTGTAATCAAGTCTCCGTATAAATGCACCTGCACTGTGATAGTCTCAGAGGTCCATTAAAAGTGCAGAGAGCATTATGAAGAACAAGGAACACACCAGGCAGGTCCGAGATACTGTTGTGAAGAAGTTTAAAGCCGGATTTGGATACAAAAAGATTTCCCAAGCTTTAAACATCCCAAGGAGCACTGTGCAAGCGATAATATTGAAATGGAAGGAGTATCAGACCACTGCAAATCTACCAAGACCTGGCCATCCCTCTAAACTTTCAGCTCATACAAGGAGAAGACTGATCAGAGATGCAGCCAAGAGGCCCATGATCACTCTGGATGAACTGCAGAGATCTACAGCTGAGGTGGGAGACTCTATCCATAGGACAACAATCAGTCGTATATTGCACAAATCTGGCCTTTATGGAAGAGTGGCAAGAAGAAAGCCATTTCTTAAAGATATCCATAAAAAGTGCCGTTTAAAGTTTGCCACAAGCCACCTGGGAGACACACCAAACATGTGGAAGAAGGTGCTCTGGTCAGATGAAACCAAAATTGAACTTTTTGCAACAATGCAAAACGTTATGTTTGGCGTAAAAGCAACACAGCTCATCACCCTGAACACCCTATCCCCACTGTCAAACATGGTGGTGGCAGCATCATGGTTTGGGCCAGCTTTTCTTCAGCAGGGACAGGGAAGATGGTTAAAATTGATGGGAAGATGGATGGAGCCAAATACAGGACCATTCTGGAAGAAAACCTGATGGAGTCTGCAAAAGACCTGAGACTGGGACGGAGATTTGTCTTCCAACAAGACAATGATCCAAAACATAAAGCAAAATCTACAATGGAATGGTTCAAAAATAAACATATCCAGGTGTTAGAATGGCCAAGTCAAAGTCCAGACCTGAATCCAATTGAGAATCTGTGGAAAGAACTGAAAACTGCTGTTCACAAATGCTCTCCATCCAACCTCACTGAGCTCGAGCTGTTTTGCAAGGAGGAATGGGAAAAAATGTCAGTCTCTCGATGTGCAAAACTGATAGAGACATACCCCAAGCGACTTACAGCTGTAATCGCAGCAAAAGGTGGCGCTACAAAGTATTAACTTAAGGGGGCTGAATAATTTTGCACGACCAATTTTTCAGTTTTTGATTTGTTAAAAAAGTTTGAAATATCCAATAAATGTTGTTCCACTTCATGATTGTGTCCCACTTGTTGTTGATTCTTCACAAAAAAATACAGTTTTATATCTTTATGTTTGAAGCCTGAAATGTGGCAAAAGGTCGCAAAGTTCAAGGGGGCCGAATACTTTCGCAAGGCACTGTATGTGGCCACATTATTTTAGGAGGACTTGGGAGAATGATTATCTGATACAGACAGCGCATTCAGTATCAGAAGTAAAAAAACAGCCAGACTGGCCTGCTACTGTGCCTTTCTAGACCTTAGAAACTGTCGAGAGTAGACCACAACTGATCCAAATGGAATTAAACATTCAAATCACAGGGCTTTTGCATCGTTATTCAAATGACATTTTCACTGCAGCCTAGAGTATAATTTTGTACTCACTTGAAAACAATTATTCATTGCATTGTGGTGTTGTAAGCTACTATAGTCTAGGAAGGATAATTGCATTGTCCATAAACAAGATCAATAGGGGAGCTTTTTGAGCTGAGTGTTTCATGTCCTCACTGTTCTTTCATGCGCAATGATGCACCTGGCATGTTCACTGCCTATCTGTTCTTGTCTATTCATATTGAAAATTTATTGTAATGACCTGACTAGGTCATAAAGGAACAACTGTCCAGACAGAGGTTTGAGTTTACGAATTGACTGTTTATTAACCCAACTTCACACAGGCTACTGTTTTGCCATAGCCCACGCCAAATAAATGAAGGATACCCTGTAATACAACCGTGACCTTCTCTTGTGAAGGCCAGACGTAAGAGAGAGAACAATGGCTAAACCTGGTCTTAACTTCCAATGCTCCATCCCCCTGCCCAACCCCCCTCCACGCCACTCCGTCAACCACCAGGATGCCCGGCATCCGAACATTCCAGGCATTCCCGGGATTGGCAGATAGCAGGTTGATTGGCATGTTGGACCTCGCGAACACTGGGTACTGGTAAGTACAACACAACCAACTAATAGCAAACACATAACACACAGCTGTCTGTGTGTTATGGCCAATATACCACAGCTCTTGAAGAAGAATCTGGCCTTAATGGCCATGTACCCTTATAACCTCCACCCGGCACAGCCAGAAGAGGACTGGCCACTCCTCAGAGCCTGGTTCCTGCCTTTCTAGGGAGTTATTCCTAGACACAGTGCTTCTACATCGGCATTGCTTGCTCATTGGGGTTATAGGCTGGGTTTCTGTATAATGACTTTGTGACGTCTGCTGATGTAAAAAGGGCTTTAGAAATACATTTGATTTGATTTAAGGGCTGTTCTTAAATACGACACAATGCGGAGTGCCTGAATACAGCCCTCAGCCCCCAAGCTAACCCCCATGGTTACCAACATTATTAGAAGAGTCTAAATAAATGTTTTGCCATACCAGTGGTATATGGTTTGATATACCCCAGCTTTCAGCCAATCAGCATTCTGGGCTCGAATTTATTAGTAGTTCATAATAAAAGTTGGCACATGGAAGTGTAGTGCATAAGGGAAGTACAAAAACACCTTCATATTGGGGAGGCGCATGCAAGCAACTGAGGAAATGTGGCTAGGATGGAAATTATATTGGAAAACCTGCAACAGAGCCAACGTTAACCAGAAAAAAAAATGCACTACCCTCCCATGTGCCCAATAAAAAAAACACACGACCCTCCCCAAAGCAAAAAATTAAGTTGACAACCCTCCCCTATTTTGAACCACCCCTTCCCCCCAGTAAATTGCGACCTGTCCCTTAACACTTGCTTGCTAGATGGCCAGCTAACTACGGCTAACATAGTCACGACCTCCGCCGCCAGAATAACGAGTATCTGTTTTCTATTGACGTTCATTTGGATAAATCCATAACAATGCGCTGATAATGCCCGATTTTGCCTGGAAGAGCTAGAAAAGTTTCCCTTATTCTCAGGCCACTCGGGACTGGGGATCGCATTGCATATCAAGCACTAGGATAGTTAACTAGCTAAATAGTTTGTTGCTAGCAAATCTGCCGAATTAAAAAAAACAGTTGCTGAAAACAGCTGGTCAACCTAGAAACATGTGGGAGGATTTGACAGCAGAGTGCCTCTTGCGTCATGACTGCAACAGTAGGGACCAGAGAAATGCATGTTGATCACTCACCACGTTAGTTCACCAGATGCTCCAAAACAATATGTCTCTGCAAAAACCAATCAATGCCTAGGTAGCTAGCTTTTTTCGTCGTTGGACCTGCGTTTACAATGTATCCCATTTCGGTTTGTTTAGTTGTTAGTTTATCTTGTTGTAACTTTGTAGCAAGTACGGTCTGCATCTGTAGGCGCATATTGAAAGGTGTCCCGTTATCTGGATTTAATGTTCATTCTAGAATGCTCTTCTAACCAATCAGAAACGTGTATTAAACAATACTGTGATATCATTTATATATTATGTCGTTCCCAGCCTGCTCTCATGGGCTGGGGACGAGGTTTAATTGATAGACTATGTGCCCTTGTTCTGAATGCGCGGTTTGCGCCGGGATGCATGGGGGTGAGTAGGCGGTTCAGCGGTGGAGGGAGGCTCAAAATGTTGTAGGAAAAAAATGAATACTAGTAAATCATCAGATTAAAGGGGTTATGTTTAGGTATGGACAGCGGTGCGGCATTCGATTGCAAGTAAACAGCGATATCGTATCTCCTTTACCCTTTTCACTGGAAGTAAGGACTCTAGAAACACACAGACAATATGCCAGTTGATCTGAATGGGTATTGGAAAATGATCTCTAATGACAACTTCGAAGAGTACTTGAAAGCCCTCGGTGAGTTGTCCCACAAAAAGTATTTTATGGGTGGTTTGCGCTTAATGACGGGGATTCAAACTTCAGTCAAAATGGATGATGCGCAAGGATACCTGCCGGACCACTGCGCCATGGGTTCAATATTGAGCTCTAGCCATCATTCAAAATCCTAACTATAGACCTAGCGAACATTACTATTCTGAATATTTAGAGACATATATAGGGATATAACATTTAGTAGTTTGAAAGTGTTCTTATTGGACCACTCTGGTGTAGATACTGACCATTGTGTCACTTAAAATAATGGTTTCGAAAGTGCCTCATATTTACAAAGTATGCCAAAAAGATTTCCGGGAGTTGGATCCAGTTAAAGCCTATAGGCTACAGAAATGGGAGGATGAGTGTGACGTTGGGCTATAGATTAGTGTAGCCTTCCTGCTCCTCCTGTGTTGATCTATTTTCTCTCTCTTCTTTCCTTGGGGACCTATCACACAGATGTAAATATTGCCATTAGGAAAATTGCCACTTTGTTGAAGCCCGACAAAGACATCAGTCACGATGGTGACCACGTTGTCATCAAGACCCTCAGTACCTTTAAGAACTACAACATGGATTTCCATGTTGGAAAGGAGTTTCATGTTGGCAAGGAGTTTGAGGAGGATCTGTCAGGGGTCGATGACAGAAAATGCATGGTGAGTTGACAAAAACATGGTGAGTCTGTTGTACATTCAAACTACATTTTTATTTGGACAAAACATCTTTCTGGATATAGACTGATATAGATAACAGCATCAATATAGATATATAAATACTTATTTTCCACCATAATTTGCAAATTAATTCATTAAAAATCCTACAATGTGATTTTCTGGATTTTTTTTCTCATTTTGTCTGTCATAGTTGAAGTGTAGCTATGATGAAAATTACAGGCCTCTCTCTTCTTTTTAAGTGGGAGAACTTGCACAATTGGTGGCTGATTAAATACTTTTTTGCCCCACTGTACGCAGAGCTAATATTAATAATATGCATGTCAATCTCTCCTGGCTGAAAATAGAGGAGAGACTGACTTCACCACTGCTTTTGTTTTTGAGAGGTATTGACATGTTGAATGCACCGAGCTGTCTAAACTACTGGTACACAGCTCGGATACCCATGCATACCCCACAAGACATGCCACAAGAGGTCTCTTCACAATCCCAATATCCAGAACAGACTATGGGAGGCACACAGTACTACATAGAGCCATGACTACATGGAACTCCATTCCACATCAAGTAACTGACTTGAGCAGTAAAATGTTATTTAAAAAACAGATTAAAAAAACACCTTATGGAACAGCGGGTGCTGTGAAGCAACACAAACATAGGCACAGACACATGCATACACACACCCACATGATAACATACGCACTACACACACATACACATGTATTTAGTACTGTAGATATGTGGTAGTGGTGGAGTAGGGGCCTGAGGGCACACAGTGTGTTGTGAAATCTGTGAATGTATTGTCATGTTTTAAAATTGTACAAACTGCCTTAATTTTGCTGGACCCCAGGAAGAGTGCAGCAGCTAATGGGGATCCATAATAAATATAAATACAAAAATCAATGTCAGCCTATCCTCACATTCTGATCTCATTCAAGTCCTTTGACATATTATTTGCTCCTGTACTCTGAACAATATATGAAAAGTTATTTTACTTTGCTGAGAAGTGTGGTTGCATGTTTCTGTCTGTATACACAATGTTCAAAACATTAGGAACACCTTCCTAATATTGAGTTCCACCCCCTTCTGTCCACAGAACAGCCTCAATTCAGCCTCAGAACGGCTCATAATAATGTCTGGAACAGAACGAATGGAATTGCATCGAACACATGGGAACCATGGAAACCAAGTATATGATGTTGTTGACATCTTTCCATTTATTCCGCACTAGCCATTACCACATGCCCGTCCTCCCCAATTAAGGTTCCACCAAAATCCTGTGGTAAAAGGCATCTGACTGCCATATTATTTAGTCAAAGTGATTCTAACAGATGTTTGCAATCATTGGCCATGAAATTATTCATCAGCAGAGTGGCTCACAGGAGTCACTAATCCCCGGAACAATGAACAACAGTGGCCTCTGATGGTTAGAAATAGAACTGCAAGTACAAGTGCTTTGACTATGGTTATTCTCCATAGAGGATTTTTAAATACATTTTCACAGCTGTTTACCTCAATTAATGGGTGGGTATTTTTTGCTTCCTACACAAACAAATCAATAATTAATTAAAAGGATTTCTAAAAAATCTGTTCTCTCTGCAGGAGCTGAGAGCATGTGGAGCTATGTGCAAACAGCTCTTCAAGAACACTTAAACCAGCCCTGGAACAACAGAACGGTACCCCTTACCTGAGAGTGCAGAGAGACACGGACACAACCCCCAACCTGAGAGTGAAGAGAGACACGGACACGACCGAAGCCTGTGACAGAGAACCACCTATTGCACACATCCGTCTATCAATCCATCCTTTCATCCATCCTTCCTTATTTCATTCCATCAAGACTGTTGCCTTGCCCCACCAAAGTCAAACTATCCACAACAAGGGTGATGTATATGTAGCTTCCTAACAAAATGGAAAACTGTTTATTATTAACCTCCAAACGAGCTTCAATGCCATGCAACACTCCTTCCGTGGTCTCCAACTGCTCTTAAACGCAAGTAAAACCAAATGCATGCTTTTCAACCATTCGCTGCCCACACCCTCCCACCCGACTAGCATCACTACTATGGACAGTTCTAACTTAGAATGTGGACAATTACAAATACCTAGGTGTCTGGCTAGGTAGACTGTAAACTCTCCTTCCAGCCTCATATTAAACATCTCCAATCCAAAGTCAAATCTAGAATCGGCTTCCTATTTCGCAACAAAGCCTCCTTCACTCACGCCGCCAAACATACCCCCATAAAACTGACTATCCTACCGATCCTCGACTTCGGCGATGTCATTTACAAAATAGCTTCCAATACTCTACTCAGCAAACTGGATGCAGTCTATAACAGTGCCTTCCGTTTTGTTACCAAAGCCCCTTATAACACCCACCACTGCGACCTGTATGCTCTAGTCGGCTGGCCCTCACTACATATTCGTCGCCAGACCCACTTGTTCCAGGTCATCTATAAGTTGATGCTAGGTAAAGCTCTGCCTTATCTCAGCTCACTGGTCACGATAACAACACCCACCCGTAGCATGGGCTCCAGCAGGTATATCTCACTGGTCACCCCCAAAGCCAACATGTCCTTTGGCCGTCTTTCCTTCCAGTTCTCTGCTGCCAATGACTGGAACGAATTGCAAAAATCGCTGAAGCTGAAGACTTATATTTCCCTCACTAACTTTAAACATCAGCTATCTGAGCAGCTAACCAATCTTTGCAGCTGTACATAACCCATCTGTAAATAGCCCACCCAATCTACCTACCTCATCCCCATATTGTTTTTATTTCATTTTCTGCTTTTGCATACCAGTATTTCTACTTGCACATCATCATCTGCTCTTCTATCACTCCAGTGTTAATTTCTAAATTGTAACTACTTTGCTGCTATGGCCTATTTATTGCTAACCTCATGCCATTTGCACACACTGTATATAGACTTTATTTTTTTCTATTGTGTTATTGACTGTATGCTTGTTTATTCCATGTGTAACTCTGTGTTGTTGTTTGTGTCGCACTGCTTTGCTTTATCTTGGCCAGGTCGCAGTTGTAAATGAGAACTTGTTCTCAACTAGCTTACCTGGTTAAATAAAGGTGAAATAAAAAATCATTTTCATCAGTGGTACTGTAACTCTGTTTCAGGGCGGCCGGGTGCTCCTTTGATGAACATGTTTTTTACGATTAGTGCCTTAATCTCTGATGATGCGCCGGACTGAAAACTGACGGTGAACTTGACCAGTAAGAAGGAGGGTTTCAGCAGAGTGTAAGTGTGGGTGAGAGAGGTAAAGAATGAAAAGGAAATGCACAGGCAACAGAAGATGTGACGGATGGCTATCAGGCCCAGTGTATCTGAATCATCAGCCATCTTGTTTACAGTGGCTTGCAAAAGTATTCACCCCCTTGGCATTTTTCCTATTTTATTGCATTACAACCTGGATTTAAAATGTATTTTTGAGGGGTTTGTATCGTTTGATTTAAACAACATGCCTACCACTTTGAAGATGCTAAATATGTTTTATTGTGAAACAAACAAGAAATAAGACAACAACAAAAAAAACGGCCGTGCTTAACTATTCACCCCCCCAAAGTCAATACTTTGTAGAGCCACCTTTTGCAGATAGCGAGTTTATTATCTGATAGGGAAACAGCACAGATAGCGAGTTTATTATCTGATAGGGAAAGAGCACATCATGCAATACAGTCACCACAGATCACTCTACTCTCTGCATGCCCTATACAAAATACATGAAACACCTCCTGACACAGTGAATAACCAGCTAGCATTAGCTGAAATTATATTCACAAAGGAAAGACCACACATCTGATCTACAATATTCAAGCAATATTTACAAATTGATATAACTTGTACATTCCAATCTGCACTTAGGAGTATAAAGAATACTTAAATTATATGAATTTGTGTTGTACATGTAGCCCCCACCCAACAAAAAAAATGGTCACAAAAAAAGAGATCAATGTAAGAAGATAGTGATCAAACAACTAGAAAAACTGGATCTAAAAAAGAACAGTATTGCTATTAGTCAGATTCATGAATTGTAGTGTCCAATTTTTTTTTTAACTATTCAAGTCACAGCTGATTTCTCTTTGTATCTGAATAGTCCACTCTTACCTTTTATATTGACTGCTCATCCCCAGGGGATTTCAAAAGTTAGTGGCATGGTGATTACTCATGTAAGCCCCTGAAAGTCACATATTGAATTAAATGGATTATGGAATGGATTCAGAATGCTCAGGGTTAGTTGTGTTGTACAGTGTGACTAGAATTGCAAAGGGAGGGTATATTCCTGCACTGTAAAAAAACAATATGTTGATTCAACATACCATTGAAAGGTAACCAGCTGCAAAAGGATTGTGAGTTTGCTCACTAGTTGGGCATAAATCTGAACCAGCATACTGTACATGTACATTATTATGTTTAATTGTATGTTCACTCAATTTTGAATTTTAGGTTGAGTGAACATACAATTCAACTTGAGAATTTATTATACCTTATCTACATATTTCCCAGCATGCCTTGCTTTTTGTTTGAATTATAGTTGCCAGTGTTATGATATGGGGGGAAGGTTAGTGTTAGGAGATAGTGGCAGCACCAACTGGGTGAGGGCTGTGTTCTTCCAGGAAGCATAGATAATTCCGAAGGTGCAAGCAATTGAGATGATTGGGCCTCAGTGTGAGAGAGGTGAGAGAGGTGTCAGGAAACCTATCAGCCGGACTTTTGTTTGTTTCTATGTGTTAGTTAACCTCTTTAGTTGGGCATGCCTTTTTGTAGTTTGGTTTTTGTACAGATTTATTTTGTCACCATGAACATATGAATAATGTGATCAGGTGCATTCAACACCTGGTCACACGCTTAAGTCTCACATTTATGCACACATCAAATAAGGTTACAGCTTGGCCTAAGACCCCTAGACATAATGAGTGCAGCAAAATCAGGCTAGTTATTGGTTTCGTAACACCCCCATGACTATCGGTTAGTGACAGAGTAGGGCTGTCAAAGTTTATGTGAGTGACATGTTAATTGGCTTACATTTTTTTGACAGCCACAATGTTATATGCCTCTCCTATTTCAATAATTTATCTTCTTAAAATGCGATTTTAACCCTTACTTTAACCCTAACCTTAAATTAACACACTGAACAAAAATATAAATGCAACATGCAACAATTTTAAAGATTTACAGTTCATACTGTATAAGGAAATCAGTCAATTGAAGTAAATTCATTAGGCCATAATTCATTAGGCCATAGGGTCGTGGATCAGAAAACCAGTCAGTATCTGGTGTGACTACCATTTGCCTCATGCAGTGTGTTACATCTCCTTCGCATAGAGTTGATCTGGCTGTGGATTGTGGCCTGTGGAATGTTGTCTCACTCTTCAATGACTGTGTGAAGTTGCTGGATATTGGTGGGAACTAGAGCACGCTGTCGTACATGTCGGTCTAGGGCATCCCAAACATGCTCAATGAGTGACATGTCTGGTTAGTATGCAGGCCATGGAAGAACTGGGACATTTTCAGCTTCCAGGAATTGCTTACAGATCCTTGCTACATGGGGCCATGCATTATTATCATGCTGAAACATGAGGTGATGGTCCAGACACACCAAGAAAGTTGTGAATAGGGCACGGCAAAAGCTTTTCCCCCTCAGGAGACTGAAAGGATTTGGCATGGGTCCCCATATTCTCAAAAAGTTCTACAGCTGCACCATGGAGTGCGTCCTGACCGGTTGCATCACTGCCTGGTATGGCCACTGCTCGGCCTCCGACCATGAGGCACTACAGAGGGGAGTGCATGCATACAGCCCAGTACATCACTTTGATTTGTCACGTACAGTTTACAGCATGTATAAAAGGTGCAGTGAAATGCTTGCGTGCTAGCTCCCTCAACATTGCAGTACAATAATCAGTATCAATAATAAAAAGTCCAATAGAAAATATCAAATCATTAGAAGGTAGTACTGAATGACAAGTAATAAACAGATATGTACAGTATAGATGATGAATGTGCTATGTCAAGTATAACTATTTTCAAATATAAAGTGGGTAGTGTATTGGTCACGCAGTTAAATAAATAGTATATAATAGAACAGCGGTGTTGAGTGTGTGTGTGAGAGAGTCGGTGTAAATAGTCTCCAATGTTCCGATACCCCTTGCCAGATGGTAACGGAGTGAACAATCCGTGGCTTGGGTGACTGGAGTCCTTGACGATCATCCAGGCCTTCCTCATACACCGCCTGGTGTAAATGTCCTGAAGGGCTGTCCGCACAACCCTCTGTAGAGCCTTACGGTTGAGGGCGGTGCAGTTGCCATACCAGGCGGTGATACAGCCGGTCAAGATGCTGTTGGATTGGTATATGCAAATTGTAATGGGTCCAGAGTATCAGGTAAGGTGGAGCTGATATGGTCCTTAACCAGCCTCTCAAAGCACTTCATGTTGACAGAGATGAGGGCTGCAGAGCGATAATCATTTAGGCAGGTTACCTTTGTTTGCTTGCGTACAGGGACAATGGTAGACATCTTGAAGCATGTGGGGAAACTATTACATTTTCTCTCCGCCCCATGGCAAAATTAGTAGAATTGCATGAAATTGGTTTTAAAACTGCAACGTTTTGAATTGCAGAAAATGTACTTTACCACTACAAAAAACACACTGGCACAGTCGTTAATTCATTGTATATTCTGTTGGTTCAATGTAATTTCATTGAAATGATGTGGAAACAACGTGTATTCAACTAGTGTGCGCGCAGTGGGAAAAGTATCCATTGCCAAGAGTGGGTGGCACTAACCAAATATCACTTAGGGCCCCCATTTATTTTACTTTTATTTAATTAGGCAAGTCAGTTAAGAACAAATTCGTATTTTCAATGACTGCCTAGGAACAGTGGGTTAACTGCCTTGTTCAGGAGCAGAACAACAGATTTTTACCTTGTCAGCTCAGGGATTCAATCTTGCAACCTATGGGTTACTAGTCCAATGCTCTAACCAGTAGGCTACCTGCTGCCCCATAAGGCTAGGCACCTCTCATGGAACAGATGGATTTTCCATTTAATTTACTTTGTCATAATAAATAATGCCACATGGTGAAGAATAAATAAGTAGCCTAAATATTTGAAGAAATTCTTGTCATATTTCTCTGAATATGAGAGATGACAGATTTTGCATCTCTATTCTTCCTCTCAATGTAAGCAGGTGCCTCTATTCTGGCAGAACACATTGAGCTCTTCATTACCCATTCTATATCCTTCTCCATTTGATGTCACACTGGGTGACTCAGAGCTGTCAGAGCAGTCGCCCACAACAGCGAGAAGTACTTTCAAGTAAGCACTCTCAAAATAGCTCATGCGTTAATTGTTAATTGGTGTAGGCTCTTCACCCAAATACACAGTTTGGACAGGGACGCATAGGTTGGATTGGGGGTGAGATGAGGTAGTGGATCAGCGACAGAGGAAGGGAATGAATTAGCGGAGTTCCAATTCTTCAAAAAAGTAATTGGATTAAAGTGGTTCTGGTTAAAATTGGAGGTATGGACAGCGGTCCGACATTCGATTGCAAGTTAACAGCGGTATCAGATCTCCTTTACCCTTTTCACTGGAAATAAGGAAACCAGAAACACACAGCCAATATGCCAGTTGACCTGAATGGGTATTGGAAAATGATCTCCAATGACAACTTTGAGGAGTACATGAAAGCCCTCGGTGAGTTGTTCCAACATCTTTCATGGAGTTGTGGTGTGCGGGGACTCGAACGTGGATGATTCTTCGAAGATACTGGCACTGCGGTCAATATTTGGGCTCTAGGCATCAATCAAAACCTAAACCAGGCTTATAGCTAACATTACCACACTGAATATACTGACAAATAGAAGGCTATAGCTGAAAATTGGTTTATGAGCACTGGTAGATACGTACGGTTACTGACATATCGGTTGTCATTTTGAATCCTCTCCAAAATGTTAGTTTAAGAAAAATAAAAAAATTCAAAGGATGTCCAAAAAGAGGACAGAATTTACTGAGTTGGATCCAGTTATATGTTGGATCCTACTGAATAGTGCCTACTTCTCACTTAAAGCATTTTTTTTTTTAAAGGGGTAGGAGAGAATGAGTGTGATGTTTGGGGAGCCTTTACTGGTCATTAGTATTAAACTCTCGCTCTTCTTTCCTTGGGTACACATCCATCACACAGATGTAAATGTTGCCATTAGGAAAATTGCCAACTTGTTGAAGACTGACAAAGACATCAGTGTTGATGGTGATCACATGGTCATCAAGACCCTCAGTACCTTTAAGAACTACAACATGGATTTCCATGTTGGCAAGGAGTTTGAAGAGGATCTGTCAGGGGTCGATGACAGAAAATGCATGGTGAGTTGACAAAAACATTTCCATCACACATTCAGAAAATGCATGGTGAGTCTGTTGTACATTCAAACTACATTTTTATTTGGACAAAACATATTTCTGGATATAGACTGCATGAGAACAAAGAGTAAATGTGATGTCTCAGTATGATTTGATCAATCAAATGCCCTCTCAGATCCAAATGGCAGTCTATGTGCTTACCCACACATGACTGAATTACAACTATGAATACAATGGGCCTTGAGTTGACACTGAGGGGGAAACGGTAGATTGCTGCTTCAGAAGGAATCAGTTGAATAAGGCTAAAGAGGGTGGGTGTAATTTGTGGAACGTTCCAACAGGAATCTGTTCCAAAAACTTCGTAAAGTACAAGGTTGCCAACAAAAAACGCATACAAAGTAGCACGATCACTTCACCTAGCTAACTAGCTGCAGAATAGGCATCAACTCACCACGTAGTTTATTCTTAATGTTTGTCCACAGGGTACCAGAGTGAGGACAGACATTTTTAGAATAAACGTGGTGAGTGAAAAACGTAATGAAATGGCCCACTCCCTAGGAGGGATCTCTGAGAATTGATTCTGATCTGCATATTCTTCGCCTCAAAACGAACTGCCCTTGTAATTTGTAGGCAAATTACTTTCCAAGCCCATTACATGCTGACTAGATCGGGCACGCAAGTGCGGCATCGTGCGCATGTTGATTTTACCCATCCACACCAGACGCGATCAGGACAACCAGGTTGAAATCTGAACCAGCTATATTAATTTGGCGAAAGGTCAAAACACATGAAACATTCATGGTCATTTAGCTAGCTAGCTTGCTGTTGCTAGCTAATTTGTCCTGGGATATAAACATTGGGTTGTTATTTTACCTGATATTCACAACGTCCTGTTTTTAGAAATTTAACCCATTTAGAGTCACACAAAATTGTGTGTTCTCTACTCCGACAATTAATCCACAGATAAAAGGGGAAACCTAGTTCGTTCCCAGTAATCTCTCCTCCTTCAGGCGTCTTCTTCTTCTGTGGACTTTATATGGCAGTTGGCAACCAACTTTAAGGTTCATTACCACCACCAATTGGACTGGAGTGTGGACCTCAGTTCTTTTTCAATCACTGACGTGGGTATATGTTCCTAAAAACCAATCAGGGGGGTGTGAGAGTTTGGACTTGCAGCGAGCCAAGCGTCAAAAATAGAACCGAGTTTGGATCAAATGATTGAATAACATAACGCCAGCTGTTTATTTTTTATTTATTTTATTTCACCTTTATTTAACCAGGTAGACTAGTTGAGAACAAGTTCTCATTTGCAACTGCGACCTGGCCAAGATAAAGCATAGCAGTGTGAACAGACAACACAGAGTTACACATGGAGTAAACAATTAACAAGTCAATAACACAGTAGGAAAAAAAAGGGGAGTCTATATACATTGTGTGCAAAAGGCATGAGGAGGTAGGTGAATAATTACAATTTTGCAGATTAACACTGGAGTGATAAATGATCAGATGGTCATGTACAGGTAGAGATATTGGTGTGCAAAAGAGCAGAAAAGTAAATAAATAAAAACAGTATCGGGATGAGGTAGGTAAAAATGGGTGGGCTATTTATCGATAGACTATGTACAGCTGCAGCCATCGGTTAGCTGCTCAGATAGCAGATGTTTGAAGTTGGTGAGGGAGATAAAAGTCTCCAACTTCAGCGATTTTTGCAATTCGTTCCAGTCACAGGCAGCAGAGAACTGGAACGAAAGGCGGCCAAATGAGGTGTTGGCTTTAGGGATGATCAGTGAGATACACCTGCTGGAGTGCGTGCTACGGATGGGTGTTGCCATCGTGACCAGTGAACTGAGATAAGGCGGAGCTTTACCTAGCATGGACTTGTAGATGACCTGGAGCCAGTGGGTCTGGTGACGAATATGTAGCGAGGGCCAGCCGACTAGAGCATACAAGTGTGGTCATACATGTGTGGTCAGCATGTTAGCCATCACCTTGTGCGCTGCTGCGAGTGGGCTACAATCAGGGAATGAAATTACGTAATCTGTTATTGACCACTGGGATAACTATTTAATGTTCTAATTTACCATTTGTGAGTCCAATTCATAAATTCTTTACTATACCTTTATGACTATTTACAATTAACACCTGACTTGTTTATGTCATGAAAGAGCTGGTGTGTATAATATCTGGTCAGTATTGTGTATGTATGTATGTATGTATGTATGTATGTATGTATGTATGTATGTATGTATGTATGTATGTATGTATGTATGTATGTATGTATGTATATATATATATATATATATATATATATATATATATATATATATATATATATATATATATATATATATATATATATATATATATATATATATATATATATAATATTATATATATATATATATATAATTTATTAGTCAGAATGATTTAGGACTGGAATGCTCCTGTTGGTATGAATATGAACTGGCTTGGTGTAGTGTTTTTAAAATGCTGATGGGTAAAGTGGTCATATCAAAATGGTTGACTCTCTGTGGAGTAGCTGGTTGTGATAACGGTACAGGCACTGCACTGACCTGCATTCTCGTGTTTCTCTTTTGTCTTTTTTTTCATTTTTATCGGTATTATTACCTTTTTATTGTGCATTGTTGGGAAAGAGCTCGCAACTCCTCAACTTAAGCATTTCACTCTTTTGTTTTACACCTGCTGTATCCTGTGCATGTGACCAAAAAAAACGTGAAACTTGGTGACTTCAACAACATGGGAAGAAGATCTCGTTCAAGTCCTTTAGCATATTATTTTCTCCATCTTGTAATGGTAAACTCAACAGAAGTTATTTTTGCTCTGCTGAGAAAAGTGTGTGTTTGTTTGCAAGCTTCTGTCTGCATGTGTGTTCCCTGTAAGTTGTTCTACATATGGTCATGCACCCTCTGTGTGTGTTTGTGTGCGTGTGGGTGGGTCATGCTCCTAACTGACAGTAGAATGCATAATGGTGTCTCTCCTCTCTTCATGTAGACAACTATCTCATGGGAGGGGGACAAGCTGGTGTGTGTTCAGAAGGGAGAGAAGGAGGGCCGAGGCTGGACCCATTGGGTGGAGGGAGATAAGCTTTATTTGGTAAGAGAGTCTATTCATGTCATTTGAATGCAAGTCTACTTCCTCAGTTCCTGATTTCACTTTTTGTCACAACATATCTCAGATCAGGTGATACATTTTTTTTAAATGATATAGATGGATAGGCTATAGAAAAAATAGCAGAGATTAAAACTTGCATTGTTTTTGTATGATTCAGTTTTGTTCAAATATAGCTGGTTTCTGGCTTTGGTAACCTTATAAACAAGATTTGAACAAAACATGAACCACCGGGGGAAATACTGCATGATTAAATTCAGAAACTTTGTGGATAGGGATCGAGTCTAAGGACCCTTCAGAGAATTGGCCCTTTTATAGTGCACCCCTGATCAACCCATACACAAACATTAGTACATTTACTGACCTCTACAATGACTTCATTACCTTGTCATTACCGATTTTCATTGCTATGATTATTGTCATTAAAGCTAAATACAAGGCATTTGACTGCCAACGTATTGAGTCACCGTGATTTCAACAGATGTTCGCAATCTTTGGCCATTAAATTATTCATTAGCAAAGCGGCTCCCTGGAGTCACTAAACCCCGGATCACTGAACAACCGCGGCCTCTGGTGGTTAGAAATATAACTGCAAGTACAAGTGCTTTGCGTATGGTTATTCTCCATAGAGGGGATTGATTTACTGCAACCATTTTTGATGTCTTCACAGCTGTTTACCTCAATTAATGATGATAATGATTTATTTGTCTCTCTCTGCACAAACAAATAAATAATTAATCAAAGGGATTTTATTAGAAATCCTGTTCACTCTCTCGGTGGAACATAATTTTACCTTCTGTTCTCTCTGCAGGAGCTGAGAGTTTGTGGAGTTGTGTGCAAGCAGGCTTTCCAGAAAACCTAAACCAGCACTGGAACAACAGAACGGCGCACCCGGCCTGAGAGGGCAAGACATACATGAACATGACCCAAGCCTGTGACAGAGAACCCCTTTTGTAATCATCTGTCTGCCCATCCATCCATTCTTCTTTATTTCCATCCATCCTTTTACATTTAATTCCATCAAGACTGTTACATTGCCCCACTCAAACTATCCACAACAGGGGAGATGTAACAAAAAGGAAAACAACTGTTCATCACTGTACTGTAACTCTGTCTCAGGGCGGGTGCTCTATTGATTAACATGTTATATGTGTGTGTACGCATTTGCACTGCAGTAGGTGTGGTAGGCTTTGTGATTAGTGCCTCAATCTCTGATGATGCACCGGACTGATAACTGGTGGTAAGCTTGACCACTACCAAGGAAGGTTTCAGTGTAAAGTCAACTAATATTTGGGCCATGAGAGAAGCAGTGAAATTAATACAAACACACAAACTTTGGATGCTACATTTTAGGATACATAAAGAAATGAAAAATCTGTATAGAAAAGAGTGAAGTAAATAATACAAATAAATGTAAGAAGATGCAGTGATCACGTAACCAGGAAAACTGGATATGAAAAAGACAAGTGGATTATTTGTTGGATTCATGAAATTGAATGTAAAAAATGTAATTAAAAAAATCCACAGTTTGTCTCTTTGTGTCAAAAAAATCCACTCTTACATTTGATCATCCCGAGGGATTTTAAAAGTACCTTGACAGATAGACCTCTGGAGACAGACAGACAGACATGGAGAGAGAAGAAAAAAGGTAATCACTCATTTTGGCTAAACCAATCAAATCAATACATTTGAATCTATAAAGCCCAACAGTTTTCACAAAGTGCTTTACGTGGTCTATTCCCACAAATTCTGGTTTACATAATCAATCATTCAATGAGCAGCCCATAAGCAATCTATCAAACAGTTATCATCACTAGCCTTCTCATACCTTTTTACTTTGCTTAGTCAGCTGCACTGGCGATTTTAGCATGTAAATCTTGTTGGGGCAAAAAAAAAGAAGGTGGGATGCATGCCAGCAAAGTCACTATAACTGTGACAAACGGTGCCCACAAAATGTTAGGGCCTACATAAAGCTGTCCCAACAGCAGAGTCCCAACACCTTACCACCGCTACACTTGGCTTTCAGCGGAGCCTTGTCTGGCAGCAAAATAGTAAATTCAGCCTCATTTATTGCCTTTTAAAAAACATAGCTGATATGGCTGACTTGCTTAAACAAATGTAGTTTCTTATGAAAATTGAGATGTACAAACTATGGCATAAGGGAATGACATATATAATATCCAACAAGTAATCAAACAATTCCACAACAACTACCTAATACACACAAAACTAAAGGGATGGAATAAGAATATGTAGACATAAATATATGGATGAGCGATGGCTGAGCGGCGTAGGCAAGGTACAATAGATGGTATAAGGTGCAGTATATACATACGATATGAGTAATGTAAGATATGTTAACATTATTAAAGTGGCATTGTTTAAAGTGACTAGTGATCCATTTATTAAAGTGACCAGTGATTTGAGTCTCTATGTAGGCAGCAGCCTCTGAGTTAGTGATTGCTGTGTAGCAGTCTGATGGCCTTGATGCGTGGTCAACAGTCAATATAACTATTTGTTCAGCACTTTTGAAATGTACAGAGATAGGATTCCGAACATGGGCCTTTCTTACAGTGTACTCTCTGTACAACAAGTCAGAACCGTAGGGTAAATAAAGGAGGCATATAAACAGACAATGAAAGCTCTTACAATATTCAATGATTACATTTCTCTAAAACAGAATATAGGCTACATGTGCACCACCAATTTAGAACAGTAGGTGAAATTAAGAGGTGAAAATAGACCAAATTATTAGGGTGAGGCACATTGAATGCCGTTTGGTTCTTTGCCTGTCAAAAAAGATACACGTCATGTTAAATCATCTTTTAATTTGACTCGTCAAATAACACAATTCTATTATAGAATGTTGTGTGTGCTGAATTTGCACGTGCAAGCCAAGTGCCACCACTACTACCAGTAGCAATGTCAAAGCAGTAGAAAAAAGTTGGCAAACAAGCACACACCGGGCCACGAACGATGTGTTTACAATACTGCGTTGGTGAAAATAGACCAAATTATTATGGTGAAGCACATGGTCTACTAACAGCTTACTACACAACATACACTTAGTATTACTTTCTTAGCTACAGTATACATATATCCCTTGCATATTGCATTGTTTATGCAGCAGCAAACAAGACATTTTTGGACTCACCTTGTGAAGGTAGCGCAGCAGTCCTTTGTGGGCAAATTTTGTCATCAGACTTTGTCATTGAAGTCTGGCATTCTCTGGATTTATGGTGGGAACTCGGGGAAAAAACACACAGTCACTCCATTGAATGGAATAAGGCTAACGTTAGTGGTTGCTTTGCAATGCTTGCAGTTAGCAACTGATTCCTTCCGAATGACTCATTGTTGAATTTGCGATTTCCAACTTGTTGTGTAATCTTTATGTCCAATGGCCGATGAGCACCTATTCGTGTTATCTATAATTTATCTTCATTATTTCTCTTCATATGACAAGAATTAAAAAGGATTTGCCAGTAGATTATTGACTTGATTCATGATGATGAATGACTGCTAGCTAAGACTTTGAAAGTAAGATATTGACATGATCAGTCCAATCAGAGCTACTGTACATATAACATGATTTGACTTCATTTAATCTGTGTCCAATGACCTTGAGGCTTCTTGGAAGGGCACTTGTAATATTAGCGGCCAGCGGCCCCTGGCCAGCGGCCAGCATCACAAGACTCATGGACATGGGACGACGAGTTGGACGGAAAAGGACCCTGTGCCCAGGGGAATGTTGCCGCCCCAAAGCAGAGCTGGAGGCAGCGAAGGTGGGGAGGCGCTGGTATGAGGAGGAAGCACGGCAACGCGGTTGGAAGCCCGAGAGTCAGCCCCAAAAATGTATTGGGGGGAGGCACACGGGGAGTGTGGTGTAGCCAGGTAGGAGACCTGCGCCAACTCCCCATGCTTACCGGAGAGCCAGAGGGACCGGGCAGGCACCGTGTTATGCTGTGGAGCGCACGGTGTCCCCGGTGCGGGTGCATAGCCAGGTGCGGTACATTCCAGCTCCTCGTATCGGCCGGGCTAGAGTGGGCATTGAGCCAGGTGCCATGAAGCCGGCTCTACGCATCTGGTCTCCAGTGCGTCTCCTTGGGCCGGCGTACATGGCACTAGCCTTACGCATGGTGTCCCCGGTTCGCCAGCACAGCCCAGTGCGGGCTATTCCACCTCGCCATACTGGCCTGGCTACCAGGAGCATGCAACCAGGTAAGGTTGGGCAGGCTCAGTGCTCAAGAGCTCCAGTGCGCCTGCACGGTCCGGTCTATCCAGTGCCACCTCCACGCACCAGCCCTCCGGTGGCAGCCCCCCGCACCAGGCTGTCTCTCCGTCTTCTGCCTACAGGTGCTTCCTCCTCTCCAGTGCTGCCAGAGCCTTCCTCCTGTCCTGAGCCGCCAGAGTCTCCCGCCTGTCCTGAGCTGCCAGAGCCGCCCGCCTGTCCTGAGCTGCCAGAGCTGCCCGCCTGTCCAGCGGTGCCAGAGCCGCCCGCCTGTCCAGCGCTGCCAGAGCCGCCCGCCTGTCCAGAGCCGCCCGCCTGTCCTGAGCTGCCAGAGCCGCCCGCCTGTCCTGAGCTGCCAGAGCCGCCCGCCAGGCAGGTGTTAGTCATTGTCTCTGATTGGGAACCATATTTAGGTAGCCTGTTTTGTCGTTGTGGGTGATTGTCTATGTGTAGTGTTTGTGTCAGCACGATTATTCATTAGCTTCACGGATGTCACTTTGTTGTTTTGTAGTGTTCCGTTTTCCCATTAAAATGATGAACACTTACCACGCCGCATCTTGGTCCTCCTCTCTATCTCCAGACGACAACCGTGACAATTTCATTTTCAAAATATTTCTAAAAACATGTTTTCACTTTGTCATTATGGGTTATTGTGTGTAGATGGGTGAGAAATCTATTTAATCCATTTTGAATTCAGGATGCAACAACAAAATGTGGAGTAAGTCAATGGTCATGAATACTTTCAGAAGGCACTGTAGGTACTGTGTAGATAAGCCAATAATCCTTGGAGAGGTGATGATAATGCTTTAATTTCATTTTCCTAAACGGTAATTTAGTGATTGTAGGTGTCTGGGTGTCTCTGATATCCTCTTACACACTACATACTCTCACCCAGTTGTCTTGTCTGCTAGAATCGCTAAATCTCTGCCATAGAAACTTCACCATGACGATGAGCACAAACATAAAAGACAGGGTGATGTGAGTATCACGTTACGTTGAGGCAATGAGAATTATGGGTTGAGATGAGGAAAGTTTTTTTTTAAATGAGTCATTTTGATGGATGGCTTACTGGTGTGGACACTACCAGGGCAGTCAGTGAGTTAGAACATAGAATGATACAAAAAATGTCACCAATATTGTCTTACAATGAGCCACGCCAGTGATTTTGCCATATTTCTTCTGGTCCATTTTTTGCCTAGTGGGCCTGTCTAAAATGATAATTAACTGGCTAATAATGGGGGTCTCAATTAATAAAATGGGCCGTCGTGGGAGTCTCATGGGACAAAAATGGGCCGGTGTGTTAGAAATGCCAGAGCTGATTTCTGGTCCCAGTCCGCCCCTGAAGAGGATTATCAGCAAGCAAAAGCTTTGGCTTTGGCTTTTGTCCTGTTATTTAAGCCTGACTGTTTTTTGTGTGTGTTTGTAGAAGTTTAATCTCAGAACCCAGAACCAAATCTCACATGCCCTGGCCAGCAGTCTGTTACAAGGTGTGTCTAGACAGTAGTAACAGTAACTAGTAACTGTAGTAACTAGTAACAGTAGTGTGTATGGTAGATTCAGCACAATTTCAAGCAAATTTTGAACTTGATCAACCTGCATGCTCAAAGCTCAATAGCCTGATGTTTGAGCAGAATAAATGCAAGGGACAAGAAAGAAAAGGAAAAACTCTCAACGGTGCAGATTCAGTCGATGAACTGTTTGCCCATCTGTCCTGTGTGTGTGTGTGTGTGTGTGTGTGTGTGTGTGTGTGTGTGTGTGTGTGTGTGTGTGTGTGTGTGTGTGTGTGTGTGTGTGTGTGTGTGTGTGTGTGTGTGTGTGCGTGCGTGCGTGCGTGCGTGCGTGCGTGCGTGCGTGCGTGCGTGTGTGTGCGTGCGTGTGAGAATTGGCGCTATGTATCTGTTACGAGAATTATGTTCTCAATGTTCATAAACCCAATTCAATTAACTATTCAGCCTGAAACCCAGAATTTTGTAAGAAACTGGTTGAAATGAAACAGACGGAGGCCCAGCTACGATAGTCAGAAAGTTTATTTACGAGAGCGCTGGTCTGTTGAACAAAACGATTCATTTTATACTGGCTTCTCATGCACACACATTCACACTAACATAGGCACACACATTCACACTAACATAGGCACACACATTCACACTAACATTAGCACACAATGTCCTGCTACCCGGCCGACAAAGATTAGGGGAATACGTGAGACTTACTCCCCATCCTCCCTCAGGATAGGGAGACCCTGGGAAGAACTCTCAGTGGCCCCAGCCAAGGTCGGCAGTCTGTTTTTAAGATACTATAAGAGACATAAACTATACACACGGATATATAATTCTACTGACTAAAACCACACACATCATTAGAATAATATCATGATTCTAATCAATTTCATCATGATTCTAATCAATTTCATACAATCATATGGTTTCAGGGTGGAATATTCTAATCATTCATATGAACATATAAATCCCATTATCAGTATCTCCCCATTTGCCCCCTTTAAAAATGAGAGAGTAATTTTTATGGATGGCTTACTGGTGTGAACACTACCGGGGCAGTCAGTGAGGTAGAACATAGAATGATACAAAAAATGGCACCAATATCGTCTTACCAGTGATTTTGCCATATTTCTTCTCTCATTAAAGCCGAAAGGATCAGGAGCGGACTGGCCATCTGGCGTCTCTTCCCCCCTATCGCCATAGCATTCGACTATTTTAGCAATAGTACTCTGCCCTCAGCCTTGGCTGATATATAAAGAGACTGGGACACTTTACACATTCACATATGATTCAGCCAAAGGTTAACCATTCAACAGAACCAACACGCCAGCAGACTTCAATGGCAAATCAGAGTTGGAGAGCAGTGATAACTTTGAGGATACATGAAAGCACTGAGGATGATTCTTTTCTCCATTATCTCCATGGATTACCACTATGGTATATACAGTATAATATTCTTCCATCCATCTGCAGAGAAGGATGAGAAAAAATGTCAAATATATTTTATTATCACATACATACTAGTGCCTGTACAGTGTGCACTACCACGCCAATATGCTGTATTGCAACTGTACAGTGTGCCAATATGCTGTATTGTAACTATTTAGTGTGCCAATATGCTGTATTGTAACTATTTAGTGTGCCAATATGCTGTATTGTAACTATTTAGTGTGCCAATATGCTGTATTGCAACTGTACAGTGTGCCAATATGCTGTATTGTAACTATTTAGTGTGCCAATATGCAGGTCTACTATATATTACATTTAGATACTATCTTCAGCAGTATTAACTGAAAGATGAATGTAAAATAGATTCATAACATTGTAGTTACTCCACAATACTAACCTAATTGACAGAGTGAAAAGAATGAAGCCTACACAGAATACAATTATTCCAAAACATGCATCCTATAAGGCACTAAAGTAAAACTGCTAAAAATGTAGCAAAGAAATAAAAAGAAATACATCGTCTCAGATCATTCCATCTAATCCTCATCTTCCTTTTCTGTTTCTTCTTCTTCTTCTTCTTCTTCTTCTATTTTTCTACTTCATTGATTACTTATTTTCCTGTCCTCAGCCCTTGGATAATAGCATTTCCCTTTTGTTTTACACATGTGTTTTCCTTTATAGAGAGACATTGAAACAATATATTTTTTTAAACACTATATATTTTACTGTATCTTAACAGGCTCTTGTGTTGGGGGAGGCGGACAAACTGTGTGCCCAGAAGGGGGAAAATGCCAACTGTGGGTGGAAGCACTGGAACGATCATGTTCATAATAGTTATACTGTATAAGCAATGGCAGTATAGCATCTCTATCCTTAACATTGCAGATAGAAGTATTAATGTGGACCTGAAATTATTCCATATTGTGCATGACAGAGAACATGTCACTTCTACTGTATCTGAATGTTATCGAAATGTTGCACCTTCCTCAGGAGCTGATGAACAGCATAGAGATATCGCCGCCTGCAGGATATAAGTGGATGTGCAGCTTATTTTACAGACTGACAGGAGAACGCCATTCCAAGGTAGCATCTCAATGATTCGTTCCTTCATTTGCACTGATCGACCAGGACTAGACCTAGACCTATCCTGTTTCTTCAAAGGGAATGAGATAAGTTGAGGAAGATGGCAGCCCAAGCTCCCAATACAAAAATTGATATCTGACCTCAGACACTTTAGATGTATTATCTGAATTCACAGAAACTGACCTGTGAGGACATAGTCTGCTTGTAGGTGTTTAAACATTAAGAAAACATAATAAAGGACATCTGGATATAAGTTACTGGATTCACCACTTTCTTTTGTCATACTGTTTCAAACTCATATCATAACACAAGCAAATCTGAATAAAGCATTGTTTATTGTTCCCTCTTTTTAGCCTTATATATCTTGTTTTTGTTGGGCAAATCTTCCATAACTCTAATACAATGTTGTCAGTCTTTTCATAGAAATGAATCCGTCATGTGTTAGCCTAAAACCTCTCAAAGTTGATCATGGCAACCCACTATTATTTGCTAAACGTCCCTCTGGCTGATCATTTATTAGACTCATTTGTATAGCCCAGTGTTTCTTAACCTCTGTGTCATTGGCCAGCGTCAGTCTGAGGGATGTGCTGAGATAGTTCATTTACAACGGAGTCAGTTTTACAGTTCTAGTTTTAATGTGAGCGGTCCCCCAAGCAGAAAAAGCCCTGACACAAGAGGGACCATAGCTTGCTGGTCCCAGCTGGCATAAACAACTTTGAGAAACTACTACCTGGTCAAAGACAATTCCATATGGCCATAGCTGATACACAGTGAAGACTCCTAAACCATATAGGATTAGGAACATAAACTAGTGGGTATGCTTTCTACCCTGGACTGAACACCAGTCTTACAAAGATGAGTTACAGGGCAAATGCAGCAAGTATACTAGAATTTGGGCCATCACAGTGATTAATTTAGTTCGGGAAATAACCGTCTGAACATGTTTATAAACTGCAGAAACATCTTAATGTGCACAACATGTATATGCTATGTTCGAAATAGTAATTTTAACAAAGTTATAGGTAAACTACAGCAGTGCACCTTGGAAAAAGTGCCACGACCCCAAACCACACGTCATCGATTAGCATCGCACGCAGTTTCAGGAAGTTTCATGAGTTCCACGTCACTACTCGACAGTCCGTCCACAGAAAACGCAGCACCGACTGTAATTATTCGTAATTCATTCACATAAAGAGAGACAATCCAGGGATCAAACATGGTGAGATAAGTTTACATTCAATGTTGAAAGTTATATATTACGTACAGATATGTAGTCTGAATTGTAATGTTTGGTGACATGTGACCAGTTTATGTCAGTAAAGACGGCGCGGTAGTGATTGAGACATGCTAGCCATGCTAGCTAAGGTAACGATAGCTAGCAAAACAAGCTAGGCCTGTTGCTAGTCAGTTAGCTCACAAATTGTTCACCTACTAACGGTAGTCAATTGAATTTATAAAGCCATTTTTACATCAGCAGATGTCAGAGTGCTATACATAAACCCAGCCTAAAACCCCAAACAGCAAGTAATGCAGATGCACGGTGGCTAGGAAAAACTCCCTAGAAAGGAAGGAACCTAGGAAGAAACCTAGAGAGGAACCAGGCTCTGAGGGGTGGCCTGTCCTCTTCTGGCTGTACCTGGTGGAGATTATAAGAGTATACGGTGTTCATAGATGACCAGCAGTGTCAAATAATAATAATCACATTGGTTGTAGAGGGTGCAACAGGTCAGTAAGTTATATCAGGAGTAAATGTCAGTTTGCATTTCATAGCCGAGAATTCAGAGGTCGAGACAACAGGTGCGGTAGTGCTGTTCGTCCTTGTGTCTAAACTATTCCAATGCATTATTATATTTTGGGAATGATGATAGCTAGCCAAACACTTGCTAAGTAGCAAGGATAATCAAGTCAAATCAAATTGTATTTGTCACATGCTCTGAATACAGAAGGTATTTCACCTTACAGTGACATTTTATTTTATTTGACCTTTTATCAAACTAGGCAAGTCAGTTAAGAACAAATTCTTATTTTCAATGATGGCCTAGGAATAGTGGATTAACTGCCTTGTTCAGGGGCAGAAATACTGATTTTTACCTTGTCAGCTTGGGGATTCGATCTTGAAACCTTTCAGTTACAAGTCCAACGCTCTAAATGCTTACTTACAAGCCCTTAACCAAAAATCAAATTTTATTGTTCACATACACATGGTTAGCAGATGTTATTGCGAGTGTAGGGAAATGATTGTGCTTCTAGTCCCAACATGTAACCTAACAATTCCACAACAACTACCTAATACACACAAATATAAGGGAATGGAATAAGAATATATAAATATATGGATGAGCAATGACAGAGTGGCATAGGCAAGATGCAAAAGATGGTATAAAATACAGTAAATACATATGAGATGAGTGATGCAAAATATGTAAACATTAGTAGTGGCATTATTAAAGTGACTAGTGATCCATTTATTTAAGTGGCCAATGATTTCAAGTCTGTATGTAGGCAGCAGCCTCTCTGTGTTAGTGATGGCTATTTAACAGTCTCATAGCCTTGAGATGGAAGCTGTTGTTCAGTCTCTCGGTCTCAGCTTTCATGCACCTGTACTGACCTCGCCTTCTGGATGGTAGCGGGGTGAACAGGCCTCGGCTCAGGTGGTTGTCATCCTTGATGATCTTTTTGGGGTTCTTGTGACGTCGGGTGCTGTAGGTGTCCTGGAGGGCAGGTAGTTTGCCCCCGGTGATGCGTTGTGCAGACCGCACCACCCTCTGGAGAGCCTTGCGGTTGTGGGCGGTGCAGTGGCTGTACCAGGCGGTGATACAGCCCGGCAGGATGCTCTCAATTGTGCATCTGTAAAAGTTTGTCAAGGTTTTAGGTGACAAGCCAAATTTCTTCAGTCACCTGAGGTTGAAGAGGCGCTGTTGTGTCTTCTTCACCACACTGTCTGTGTGGGTGGACCATTTCAGTTTGTCTGTGATGTGTGTGCCAAAGAACTTAACTTTCCACCTTCTGCACTGCTGTCCTGTCAATGTGGATAGGGGGGTGCTCCCTCTGCTGTTTCCTGAAGTCCACTATCATCTCCATTGTTTTGTTGACGTTGAGTGAGGTTGTTTTCCTGACACCACACTCTAAGTGCCCTTACCTCCTCCCTGTAGGCTGTCTTGTCGTTGTTGGTAATCAAGCCCACTACTGTTGTTTTGTCTGCAAGCTTGATGATTGAGTTGGAGGCGTGCATGCCCACGCAGTCATGGGTGAACAGGGAGTACAGGAAGGGGCTGAGCACTCACCCTTGTGGGGCCCCTGTGTTGAGGATCAGCGAAGTGGCTAGCCTGTCTCAACAATGCAGTTTTAAGAAAAATAAGTGTCAAAGTATTTACAAAAATAAAAAGTAAAAAATCAATAAAAAAATAACAAATACAGTTGAAGTCGAAAGTTTACATACACCTTAGCCAATTACATTTAAACTCAGTTTTTCACAATTCCTGACATTGAATCCTAGTAAAAATTCCCTGTCTTAGGTCAGTTAGGATGACCACTTTATTTTAAGAATGTGAAATGTCAGAATTAGAGGTCGACCGATTAATCGGAATGGCCGATTTCGGGTAGCCTTCCACAAGCTTCCAAAAGGAGGTTGGGTGAATTTTGGCCCATTCCTCCTGACAGAGCTGGTGTTACTGAGTCGGGTTTGTAGGCCTCCTTGCTCGCACACACTTTTTCAGTTCTGCCCACAAATTTTCTATGGGATTGAGGTCAGGGCTTTGTGATGGCCACTCCAATACCTTGCCTTTGTTGTCCTTAAGCCAATTTGCCACAACTTTGGAAGTATGCTTGGGGTCATTGTCCATTTGGAAGACCCATTTGCGGCCAAGCTTTAACATCCTGACTGATGTCTTGAGATGTTGCTTCAATATATCCACATAATTTTCCTGCCTCATGAAGCCATCTATTTTGTGAAGTGCACCAGTCCCTCCTGCAGCAAAGCACCCCCCACAACATGATGCTGCGACCCCCGTGCTTCACGGTTGGGATAGTGTTCTTCGGCATGCAACCATCCCCCTTTTTCCTCCAAACATAACGATGGTCATTATGGTCAAACAGACCAGAGGACATTTCTCTAAAAAGTACAAACTTTGTCCCCATGTGCAGTTGCAAACCGTAGTCTTGCTTTTTTAATGGCGGTTTTGGAGCAGTGGCTTCTTCCTTGCTGAGTGGCCTTTGAGGTTATGTCGATATAGGACTCGTTTTACTGTGGATATAGATACTTTTGTTTCCTCCAGCATCTTCACAGGGTCCTTTGCTGTTCTGGGATTGATTCGCATTTTTCGCACCAAAGTACGCTCATCTCTAGGAGACAGAATGCGTCTCCTTCCTGAGTGGTATGACGGCTGCGTGGTGTTTATACTTGCATACTATTGTTTGTAAAGATGAACGTGGTACCTTCAGGCATTTGGAAATTGCTCCCAAGGATGAACCAGACTTGTGGAGGTCTCCAATTATTTTTCTGAAGTCTTGGCTGATTTCTTTGGATTTTCCCATGATGTCAAGCAAAGAGGCACTGAGTTTGAAGGTAGGCCTTGAAATACATCCACAGGTACACCTCCAATTGACTCAAATGATGTCAATTAGCCTATCAGAAGCTTCTAAAGCTATGACATCATTTTCTGGAATTTTCCTAGCTGTTAAAAGGCACAGTCAACTTAGTGTATGTAAACTTCTGACCCACTGGAATTGTGATACAGTGAAATAATCTGTCTGTAAACAATTGTTGGAAAAAGTACTTGCGTCATGCACAAAGTAGATGTCCTAACCGACTTGCCAAAACCATAACATTAGCGAGGCTATATACAGGGGGTACCGGTACAGAGTCAATGTGCTGGGGTACAGTACCAGTCAAGATAATGAACATCTTGCCTCTAACTCCATTATCTGTTCTCTGCTACTGACTTACTGTATATTTGACTCCATGCTAACTTTGATCGTACAAGTCGTTTGATGAGCATCAACAGATGTACTATTTTCTATGGTTGGGCTGTATCCATATTTGAATACCTTCATACCGTTCCTGTACCAGGACATACAGGTATTACTGGCAGTGCACACACAAGGTGCTATTACTGTCAAAACGTAAAGAATAACAATAAAATAATAATATTTATTTTAAGAACAAAACTAATTTAGGGATCTTGATCCAAGAGGGGATTGATTGTCTCTGATGTAACCAAGAAGCTTGATCTTGCAAGATAGCCACTTAGCTAGAAAGTTAGCAAACCAAACGCATAGCTGGAGCCCTGAGCTGGATATAATTTACAGTGCCAGTCAAAAGTTGACACACCTACTCATTCAAGGGTTTTTATTTTTTACTATTATCTACATTGTAGGGTAATAGTGAAGACATCAAAACTATGAAATAACATATATATGGAATTATGTAGAGTAACTAAGAAAGTGTTGAACAAATCAAAATATATTTTATATTTTGCCTTGATGACAGCTTGGCACACTCTTGGCATTCTCTCAACCAGCTTCACCTGGAATGGTTTTCCAACAGTCTTGAATGAGTTCCCACATATGCTGAACACTTGTTGGCTGCTTTTCCTTCACTCTGCGGTCCAAGGCATCCCAAACCATCTCAATTGGGTTGAGGTCGGCTGATTGTGGAGGCCAGGTCATCTGATGCAGCACTCCATTACTCTCCTTGGTCAAATAGCCCGTACACAGCCTGGAAGTGTGTTGGGTCATTGTCCTGTTGAAAACAATTGTTAGGCCCACTAAGCGCAAACCAGATGGGATGGCACATTGCTGCAGAATGCTCTGGTAGCTATGCTGGATAAGTGTGTCTTGAATTCTAAATAAATCAACAATACTGTAACCAGCAAAGCACCATCACACCTCCTCCATGAGATCATCTGTTCACCTACTCCGCATCTCACAAAGACACGGCAGTTGGAATCTAAAATCAAAAATTTGGACTCATTAGACCAAAGGACAGATTTCCACCGGTCTAATGGCCAATGCTTGTATTTCTTGGCCCAAGCAAGTCTTCTTATTGGTGTCCTTTAGTAGTGGTTTCTTTGCAGCAATTTGACCATGAAGGCCTGATTCACGCAGTCTCTTCTGAACAGTTGATGTTGAGATGTGTCTGCTACTTGAACTTGACACATTTATTTGGGCTGCAATCTGAGGTGCAGTTAACTCTAATGAATTTATCCTCTGCAGCAGAGGTAACTCTGGGTCTTTCTTTCCTGTGGTGGTCCTCATGAGAGACAGTTTCATCATAGCGCTTGATGGTTTTTGCGACTGCACTTGAAGAAACTTTCAAAGTTTCTCTTTGCTTATTTGAGCTGTTCTTGCCATAATATGGACTTGGTCTTTTGCCATAATATGGACTTGGTCTTTTGCCATAATATGGACTTGGTCTTTTGCCAAATAGGGCCATCTTCTGTATACCAACCCTACCTTGTCGCAGCACAACTGATTGGCTCAGCACAACTGATTGGCTCAGCACAACTGATTGGCTCAGCACAACTGATTGGCTCAGCACAACTGATTGGCTCAGCACAACTGATTGGCTCAGCACAACTGATTGGCTCAGCACAACTGATTGGCTCAGCACAACTGATTGGCTCAGCACAACTGATTGGCTCAGCACAACTGATTGGCTCAGCACAACTGATTGGCTCAGCACAACTGATTGGCTCAGCACAACTGATTGGCTCAGCACAACTGATTGGCTCAGCACAACTGATTGGCTCAGCACAACTGATTGGCTCAGCACAACTGATTGGCTCAAACACATTAAAAGAAGGAAAGAAATTCCACAAATTAACTTTTAACAAGGCACACCTGTTAATTTAAATGCATTCCAGGTGACTATCTCATGAAGCTGGTTGAGAGAATGCCTAGAGTGTGCAAAGCTGTCATCAAGGCAAAGGCTGGCTACTTTGAAGAATGTCAAATATAAAATATTTAGATTTGTTTAACACTTTTTTTGGTTACAACTACATGATTCCACATGTGTTATTTCATAGTGTTGACTTCTTCACTATTATTCTACAATGTAGAAAATAGTAAAAATAAAGAAAAACCCTTGAATGATTAGGTGTGTCCAAACTTTTGTTTGGTACTGTACATGTAGATAGAGGTAAAGTGACTATGCATGAATAATAATCAGAGTAGCAGCAGTGTAAAAATGGGTAGCCATTTGATTAGCTGTTCAGGAGTCTTGTGGCTTAGGGGTAGAAGCTGTTAAGAAGCCTTTTGTCTAGCTATCCTTTGGCAATGATGCTCTTGTCCTCGGAGCTAGTTAATTAAGCTAGTTAACGTTAGCTAGCTACAGTACATATCACATTTCCCTACTACTGTTACACGTGAGCAGTTTCAAGTTTAATGTCACATGCATAATTCCAGTGAAATGCCCTTTTTACACGCTCTAAACCCAACAATGCAGTAATCAATATCCAATATTGTAGTCAATATTTATCTAGCTAGCCATCTCTCTACATTTTGCATGTAAAATGTTTTTATTTGATGGTACGGTAGCTGCATTGCTAGCTACTGTGCTGTGTTTACATTTTGGGGGATTTTGGAAGGATTAGTAATTGTGTACTAGCTAGAGTTTTATCACCATTAGCTAACGTTAGCTTGCAAACTAGCTATGATCTGCAATCTGGGGTGTATTCATTAAGCCGATTCTGTTGCAAAACGTTTCTTTAATAGAAGCAAACAGAATGAAACGTGGAGGGGCCTACCTGAATTTGTCCAATATAGACTTTAGTTTTCGTTGCAAATTGCAACTGTTTGGACTAATGATTACACCCCAGATCAGTACACTGCTCTGTCAGTTTATTTGGATTGACTTGACAGCATCTCATCTGTCTCACAGCCTCTCAGGCTGGACATCAAGCGGAAGCTGACAGCTCGGTCAGACCGTGTGAAGAGCGTGGACCTCCACCCGACCGAGCCGTGGATGCTGGCCAGCCTGTACAATGGTAGTGTCTGTGTCTGGAACCACGAAACACAGGTAAACAAACACACACGGTTCCAGTTTGATGTTGAGTACTTGCACCATGGAGTTAAACAACTCAAAGCGAAACGTATATGCAATTAAAATGTACGATTTGTAAATATCTCCAATCCAGACCTTGGTGAAGACCTTCGAAGTGTGTGACCTTCCAGTGAGAGCATCGAAGTTTGTAGCCAGGAAGAACTGGGTCATAACTGGAGCGGTGAGTGATGCTGATTTAAAATTCAGGACAAGCATCTAATGAGAAACGAGAACTACTGATGGTCTATCTTATCTTCCACCACTTTGTGTTGACTTGTAGAATGGAGATTACGTGCTCACTGCATTTGCAATGTCTTTCCTCCTTCCTCTCTGTAGGATGACATGCAGATCCGTGTGTTCAACTACAACACCCTGGAGAGGGTCCACATGTTTGAGGCCCACTCTGACTACATCCGCTGTATCGCCGTGCATCCCACCCAGCCCTACATCCTCACAAGCAGTGGTGCGCAATCAGTAACTCTTCTTTTTCTTTTTTTGACTCCCGTCTTTTTATACTTGTGTCAAATGCACAAACTCATTCTCTGTCACACAAGTATGATATTAAGTGACTGTTACTTCCTGTGTGTGTCCAGACGACATGCTAATCAAGCTGTGGGACTGGGAGAAGAAGTGGTCTTGCAGTCAGGTGTTTGAGGGCCACACACACTACGTCATGCAGATCGTCATCAACCCTAAAGACAACAACCAGTTTGCCAGCGCTTCTCTGGACAGAACCATCAAGGTAACACCAGACATTGTGTGTGTGTGTGTGTGTGTGTGTGATGACTGCTTAACAAAAGTTGTGTGCTTACAACAACCATAGAGTGTTGTTTGTGAGTGTTGTTTTTTTTCTGACACATGGTCTGTCTTATCCCAGGTGTGGCAGCTGGGCTCCTCCTCTCCTAACTTCACCCTTGAGGGCCATGAGAAAGGAGTCAACTGCATTGACTACTACAGTGGAGGGGACAAGCCATACCTCATATCAGGTGCTGATGACCGTCTGGTCAAGATTTGGGACTACCAGGTAAGACAGAGGTGGGATGAAACAATGTAGCCACTTCCAGATCATAACAAGCAGTGACATGACATTCTACTGTAGTAGATTCGGATTTATATGTAGATGAGCATGGCCAAATTCTGTGTAACTCAGTAGTAAATGCAGTAAGACACCATGCAAAGCATCCATTCACTACTGCATTACTAAGGGTGAGTGCTGTCCTGTGCCTCACCTACTCAATGGAGGCGGGGTTAGTGGACTGTGTGTTTGTGCATGACTATTTTAGTCTTGCTGACCGTTCTCGTCCCCTTGTCTCTCACCAAGAAAAAATATGTATTGTAGATGTTTGTAGCAGAGACTCTCTCTCTTTATTTCCTCCCATCAGAACAAGACGTGTGTGCAGACCCTGGAGGGCCACGCCCAGAATGTGTCGTGTGTCAGCTTTCACCCAGAGCTGCCTATCATCATCACAGGCTCAGAGGACGGTGAGGAAATTCCTTATACACACTCTATCATATTCTGATCCTCTGAAAGTACTTCTTCTGTTGTTGGTGAGCAGATATATTTGCTCCACTCTGGATAAAAACATGCACACAAGTCAAAAAAATATTTTTTTAAATACATTCTCTGGTTCCTTAGGCACTGTGCGTATCTGGCACTCGAGTACATACCGTCTGGAGAGCACGCTGAACTACGGCATGGAGCGCGTGTGGTGTGTGTGTGGCCTGAGAGGCTCCAACAACGTGGCGCTGGGATACGACGAAGGCAGCATCATCATCAAGGTGTTCAATAGAAACGTCAATGACTATATATTTTTGCATAAGAGTCAAACTCAAGAAAAAAAGGGAAAAAATTCACACTGATGGGTTTCCACTGAGTTTGATAGAATTTTGGTTTGTACATATTGCACACGTACTCTTTAACTACCTTTCTATGTTGAAACAACTACTCAGTGACATCTCTGCGCTCCTGAAAGCCTTGGTACTTTATTCCATCCTCTCCTGTGATCTGTAGCTGGGGCGTGAGGAGCCAGCCATGTCCATGGACACCAGTGGGAAGATCATCTGGGCCAAGCACTCGGAGGTACAGCAGGCAAACCTGAAGGCCATGGGCGACACGGAGATCAAGGATGGAGAGAGGCTGCCGCTGGCCGTCAAAGACATGGGCAGCTGTGAGATCTACCCCCAGACCATCCAGCACAACCCCAACGGAAGGTCAGTCCGCACTGCATTGGACTCCCGTGTCAGCTATTCAGGGAATATATTCAAATGTCTTGCACAACAACTGCATATTTGTGTGCCACACCTTTAAAGGCAAAGCTGTTTTCAAATGTTATATCAAGAAAACATATGGACCCCCCCCACACATACACACACACACTTTAAAACGTGTTCCACATCTCCAGAAATTGCTATTTCTCCAAACACACCTCAACTTCAGAGTCTATTGAAAATCTGGAAGTTTTATAGAGCCCCTCTCTAATTCATATGCATTGTTGTTTGTGTTGCCAGGTTTGTTGTGGTGTGTGGAGACGGAGAGTACATCATCTACACTGCTATGGCCCTGAGGAACAAGAGCTTCGGCTCAGCGCAGGAGTTTGTCTGGGCACACGACTCCTCCGAGTGAGTCCATCACACACACCCCTACAATTCATTCACAGCCATTGGGATTTAGCTTTATATATTTTAATTTAATAACCAATCAAAGTGTGTGATTTTATTTATTTTCTTCCAAGAATGGATGATTACTTTCTGTCACTCACAAATGTCCATGGTCTGTCTTGTCATAGGTATGCCATCAGGGAAAGCAACAGTGTGGTCAAAATCTTCAAGAACTTCAAGGAGAAGAAGTCTTTCAAGCCAGACTTTGGTGCTGAAGGTAAGTGGAAGAAGGCCGGCCCAGGTATTTAGCAGTGTGAACAAAGATACTGCAAACAAATTGTTATGACAGTTTTGATGGAACCCGCCAGGTAATGAAAACAGAAAATGAAATGAACGTTCTTATTGGACAAATCCAGGTAGTCCATATTTGTTTCAGTATGTTTTCTTCCAACTGGTGCCCAATTAATATGACCCTGATATAAATTTCTCTGCAGGTATCTATGGAGGCTTTTTGCTAGGCGTCAGGTCAGTGAACGGTCTGGCCTTCTATGACTGGGAAAACACAGAGCTGATCCGCCGCGTCGAGATCCAGCCCAAACATGTGAGTACTGTTGAGAAAATAGCACCTTTATCAGAATATAGATATGTACAGGAGCATCCTAGCATGTAAACAAGGGTCTGTTTCGGTGAATGTTTGCTTTTCTACCCAGTATCGTATTGATAGAAATGTGCATATGACATTTTCATCATCATGACATCAGGACTGTAAGCGAAGCATGAGATAGCACTGCATCCTCCTCTCTCTTTCCCTCTCTCTCTGTTTGTAGATCTTCTGGTCAGACTCAGGGGAGTTGGTGTGTATAGCCACAGAGGATTCCTTCTTCATCCTGCGCTACCTGTCAGAGAAAGTAGCCGCCTCCCAAGAGAACAACGAGGGAGTGACCGAGGATGGCATCGAAGACGCCTTTGAGGTGTGTGTGTGTGTGTGACAGGCAAATGCTCTGGTGCCCTCGACAACATAACACCAGTGAACACCCACCTCCCTTCCTCCTCCCTAATCTGTCGGCCATTTTGTGTCTGTTTTGATCCTCCAGGTCCAGGGGGAGATCCAGGAGGTGGTGAAGACAGGCCTATGGGTGGGAGACTGCTTCATCTACACCAGCTCTGTCAACAGACTCAACTACTTTGTGGGGGGAGAGATTGTCACCATCGCTCACCTGGACAGGTACGGCGAACCAGGGTTATATTTATTAGAGCACAGCATAGCAATACGTTTTGCAACAGAAAACAAAAACAAATATTTCTTATTGGGCAAATTGAGGTAGGTCCTTCTCTGTTTGGTTCATAGTGAATACGATCCAGGAGTAAGAGACTGGAGTTGAAGAATACGTGGAGCTTAGTGCTGCTTTGAGTGCGACCCCTGTCTTGCTGGCTGTGTAAGCACTGGTGTTGGGGGTATAAGACCAGAAACAATAACCTGTTTGTGTTATGTCAGCTAATGTAAAGCCAAAAGTCCCCACTAGTGTCCTCTTTAGGGCAACATTTGAATCAGTCAAGTCCTTTTGCATTGAAAGCAGCATATGTGCTTGGGCTACATTGACATTCATTCTACAACAAGACTATCCAACAAATAACTGAACTGAATAAATGGGGGGGCCCACTAACTTACTCAACAACCTAAGTGTATTTTTTTGGTTCTGGACAGAGATTAAAGTGGAACTGACAGCGTTTTAACTACTTTGCAGATATCAAACAGACCGTCATAACAGCCAAAAATATCACATTCCCAGTTTATGCTACAAAACCAACAAAAACTTCCAAGACGTACAGTAAGACATAGTTTGCAGAATAGATGGATGTTGTTCAGAACATGATTATTATAATTAATTAATATAATACATTCTTATCAGGTTATAAATGGAAGCTGGCCTGGTACATTATTTGCTGCCTCCACCCACTTGGGATGCACTGTTTCACTTTCAATTACTACATTTTTTGGGACAAAAGTGTATGAATGTAACTAAGGCTGGGAATGTCAATATAATCAAACTAGCAAGGGCAATGATCACAAGTCAGTCATAACATGCCTAATAGGCTAGCGTATCTATTTAGGAAGCTAAATATACAGAGATCAATGTTAGTTAGCTAGCTGCTGGGAGGATGTCATGTCATTGGACAAGTGGGTGAGTGACTAACTTTTTCCCCCTCACCGTTTTTCAGAGGCTACAGCTAAAGATGCAGGTGTCCTTTGGTTAGCTAGCAAGAAATGTGAATTGCTTTGCTAGCTATGCTGACCTTGAACAACTATTCTCCACAGAATGAATATCTCTTAGTTGTCAATCATGTATTTGGCATTGATCAAATGGGCAGGCAGGCAGTTCCCATTCAATTGGCAAAATGTGGGTTGGGACAAGCTTGCATTGGCTGGCAAGCTGCAGAGGGGCAAGCTACTTTTCCCCATCGTTTATCAGTGCAATTTTGACGGCCAACTTTAAGCTGAAGAAGAGGGTTTGTCACTCTAGATTTGAGCTCATCTTGCTCTGGCTAACTTTTGTTGTTGATTTTAGGGAGGAAGAGAGCCTACCTGTTCGTGGTGGTTTGATCAGTAGGACCGTAAAGTTCCCAAATATAAGAGGACTCCTGTGGTATTTACATTACTGCAGAAACCCATTCAGGTCTATTTTGTGGCTTGTGCAAATGCTTTTTAATGGTCTAAAGTCGCACTGTTGCTACTGCCTGTAAACACACAGTCCAGTTGAAAGTGAGTGATGGCAGGCCCTACTGCCTGTAAACACACAGTCCAGTTGAAAGTGAGTGATGGCAGGCCCTACTGCCTGTAAACACACAGTCCAGTTCAGAGTGAGTGATGGCAGGCCCTACTGCCTGTAAACACACAGTCCAGTTGAAAGTGAGTGATGGCAGGCCCTACTGCCTGTAAACACACAGTCCAGTTGAAAGTGAGTGATGGCAGGCCCTACTGCCTGTAAACACACAGTCCAGTTGAAAGTGAGTGATGGCAGGCCCTACTGCCTGTAAACACACAGTCCAGTTCAGAGTGAGTGATGGCAGGCCCTACTGCCTGTAAACACACAGTCCAGTTGAAAGTGAGTGATGGCAGGCCCATATGGCTTATTTGCATATGCCTATTGTAGTTCTGATTGTCTATGGCGCACCGGTCTGTGTAGAGTCTGGTCCAGGACAGGGCCGACATCTTTATTAGGTTTTATTTACTGCGGTGTCTATTAATTGTCCATACGCACGGACGCTTTCTCACTATATATTGCTGTAGAATGCCTTACTCTACATCATTCCCAAACATTCTATGAAAGTGCTCAGAAAATGTCCAATAAATAAAGGGGCATCATATTCTTCCCTGGTGTATATGAACAGATTTGTATCAGATTTCACGTTGCTAAAACGCTGTCAGTTACACGTTAAGCCTAGTCCTGGACTAAAAAGATCTTCCTATGAAAAGATCTTCCTTCATTCAGCATGCTTTTTAGTCGACAACTAGGCTTTATCTGTGCATTGGAAACCAGTCCTAGAACGCCATCTCAAAGTGTGATCAGTTTCCTTTTAAATCCCTATTACATATGGTCTATCTGCTCCATCCGTAGAACCATGTACCTCCTGGGCTACATCCCCAAGGACGACCGCCTGTACCTGGGTGACAAGGAGCTGAACATCGTCAGCTACTCCCTACTGGTGTCTGTGCTGGAGTACCAGACAGCTGTGATGCGCCGGGACTTTGGCATGGCCGACAAAGTGCTGCCCACCATCCCCAAGGAGCAGAGGACCCGCGTAGCACACTTCCTGGAGAAACAGGTCAGAAACTTTCTGTTCACGGGGGAAGTGAGGCGAATAGATGAAGTAAAATGTAGTATTTTGAACCTATGGTGGAGCCGGGGTGCAACGGGAATTCTAGCTAGACTATGGGATGCTAGCATTTCTGGGCTCTCCATTTCAAAACAAAAATGTTATGTGGCTGCTGTTGTGTGAACTGACTGTGTGTCTTTGCATGAAATGTTACAATGTTTACTGATATGTTATTGTTGGTCATCCAGGGCTTCAAGCAGCAGGCTCTGGCCGTGTCATCAGACTCGGAGCACAGGTTTGAGCTTGCCCTGCAGCTGGGGGAGCTGAAGATCGCCTATCAGCTGGCTGTGGAGGCAGAGGTGAGACCTACAGTACAATAGGCTATGGAGAGATCACTGCACACACACTACAAGAGTTCAAAGACTAAAGATGAATATATGTCAGTCATTCTACAATTAGTTATTCAATACTGAAGACTACCTTCTAGGTTTAAATCTATTTAGTCAACATCTGATTTAGATCTGAATGGTCTGTGTAGTTAAATTAAATTAATTAACTGTTCTTCAGCTAAGCTGCACTAAACGATGCTTAACTATGTAATTGTTTTAGCTTGAAGTGAGGATTCAACTTCCTACGATATCCGTCTAACTGACAGTACTGTATAACGTGAATGTAAACATTAGAACCGTTGTTTTCTCTGGTGGCAGTCGGAGCAGAAGTGGAAGCAGCTGGCAGAGCTGGCCATCAGTAAGTGCCAGTTTAGCCTGGCCCAGGAGTGCCTTCATCACGCCCAGGACTACGGCGGCCTGCTGCTGCTGGCCACCGCCTCGGGCAACGCCGCCATGGTGGGCAAGCTGGCCGAGGGAGCCGAGCGGGACGGCAAGAACAACGTGGCATTCATGACCTACTTCCTGCAGGGGAAGTGAGTACAGAAGAGGGGAACAGGCAGGTGGATGGAGCACATCATGTGATTTACATTGAACAAAAATATAAACACAACATGGAACAATTAACGTTTTTACTGAGTTACAGTTCATATAAGGAATTAAGTTAATTGAAATAAATTCATTAGGCCCTAATCTATGGATTTCACATGACTGGGCAGGGGTGCAGCCATGGGTGGGACTTGGAGGGCAATAGGCCCACCCACTGTGGAGCCAGAGTTTTTCCCAACAAAGGGGCTTTATTACAGACAGAAATGCTCCTCAGCACCCCTCCCCCCACAGATGATCCTGCAGGTGAAGAAGCCGGATGTGGAGGTCCTGGGCTGGCGGTCCTGGTCTGCGGTTGTGAGGCCGGTTGGCCGTACTGCTAAATTCTCTAAAACAATGTTGTATTTATTTTGGATTCCCATTGCAGCTACTCTTCCTGGGGTCCAGCAAAATTAAGGCAGTTTATAAAATTTACAACATTAAATCAAATCAAACATTATTTGTCACATGCGCCGAATACAAGTGTAGACTTTACCGTGAAATGCCTACTATACAAGCCCCACAGTGCAGTTGAAGACGGGTTAAGAAAATAAATATTTACCAGGTTGACTAAAATAAAAAGTAACACAAGAATAACAATAACGAGGCTATATACACTTGGCACCGGTACCGAGTCAGTGTGTGGGGGTACGGGTTAGTTGAGGTAATCTGTACATGTAGGTGGGAGTGAAGTGACTGCATAGATAATAAACATTAGAATACATTCACAGGTTTCACAACACGCTGTGTGCCCTCAGGCCCCTGCTCCACCACTACCACAGATCTACAGTACAAAATCCATGTGATCATGTGTGTATGTTATTGTGTGTGCATGTGTCTTTGCCTTTGTTTGTGTTGATTCACAGTCCCCGCTGTTCTATAAGGTGTTTTTTGTATGTTTTTTTAAATATAATTTTACTGCTTGAATCAGTTACTTGATGTGGAATAGAGTTCCATGTAGTCATGGCTCTTTATAGTCTGTTCTGGATTTGGGGACTGTGAAGAGACCTCTGGTGGCATGTCTTGTGGGGTAATGATGGGTGTCTGTGCTGTAAGCCAGTAGTTCAAACAGAGCTTGGTGCATTCAACATGTCAATACCTCACATAAATACAAGCAGTGATTAAGTCAATCTCTCATCCACGTTGAGCAAGGAGAGATAGAGAGCTAATAATAATAAGCATGTCAAAGTCCTTTTTATGGTATCTGACCACACGACTGAACAGTAGTCCAGGTGCGACAAAACTTGGGCCTGTAGGACCTGCCTTGTTGATAGTGCTGTTAAGAAGGTAGAGCAGCTCTTTATTATGGACAGACTTCTCCCCATCATAGCTATTGTTGTATCAATATGTTTTGACCATGACAGTTTTACAATCCAGGGTTACTCCAAACAGTTTAGTGTCCTCAACTTGCACAATTTCCACCTTTATTACAAGATTTAGTTGAAGTTTAGGGTTTAGTGAAGGATTTGTCCCAAATACAATGCTTTTAGTTTCAGTAAAATTTAGGACTAACTTATTACTTGCCACCCACTCAGAAACTAATTGCAACTCTTTGTTAAGTGTTGCAGTCCTTTGTCGCTCTAATAGCTGACATGTAGTAAAGTGTTGAGTCATCCGCATCTATAGACACACTGGCTTTACTCAAAGCCAGTGGCATGTCATTAGTAAAGATTGAAAAAAGTAATGGGCCTAGACAGTTGCCCTGGGGAACTCCTGATTCTACCTAGATTATGTTGGAGAGGCTTGGGCTCCCAAGTGGTACAGCGGTCTAAGGCACTGCATCTCGGTACTAGAGGCGTCACTACAGACACCCTAGTTCGATTCTAGGCTGTATCACAACCGGCCGTGATTGGGAGTCCCATAGGGCGGTGCACAATTGGCCCAGAATTGTCTGGGTTTGGCCAGTGTAGGCAGTCATTGTAAATAAGAATTCGTTCTTAACTGACTTGCCTAGTTAAATAAAACTACAACTCCAGCAGCAGACTATTGTCGATAATGTCCAAAGCCGCACTGAAGTCTAACAAAACAGCCTCCACAATTGATCATCAATTTCTCTTAGCCAATCATTAGTCATTTGTGTAAGTACTGTGCTTGTTGAATGTCCTTCCCTATAAGCGTGCTGAAAGATGAAAAAAGTGTGCACAAAAGTTTAGAGAAATAAGCTTTTTGTGTGTATGGAACATTTCTGGGATCTTTTATTTCAGCTCATAAAACATGGGAGAACACTTTATATTTGTTTAGTTTTTTTGTTCAGTGTATTACCAATGGAATCTGTCTGTCACCAGCGCTATTCCTTCATCCATGTCAGTGAGACATTCCTTGTTGTAGCTAACAATGAGCAAAAATAAGCTCTTGGAAAGTACATAACTTTACTCTTTATGATAGAACATGTGATTAGTAGGAGTGTATTGGACCTCTCTCTGACACTGGTGTCTGGCTGTCTGTCCTCAGACTGGACCACTGTCTAGAGCTGCTGATCCGGACCAACCGGCTGCCCGAGGCGGCCTTCCTGGCCCGCACCTACCTACCCAGCCAGGTGTCCAGAGTGGTCAAGCTGTGGAGGGAGAGCCTGGCCAAGGTCAACCAGAAGGCGGCTGAGTCACTGGCCGACCCCACTGAGTATGAGAACCTGTTCCCCGGGCTGAAGGAGTCGTTCGTGGCCGAGCAGTTCCTCCGTGAGACCTGCCTGGGCAACTCCCTGCCCGCCACCAACTACCCTCTCATCACGGTGAGTGGTGGGGGTTGGAGGTGGAGCTCTAATAAATGTGAATAATCTGACGTTCACATCATCTGAAAGATAGTTATGGATGCATATTTGCATCACAGAAGTAGTCCACTCTCTCCATCCTTATCTCATCCATTGCTGTCTTTGTCTGATCGTTGACACACAACACCCATTCCTCGTGTCTCTTTTCTCCAGCCCAATGAAGAACGTAATATACTAGAGGAGGCCACGGGCTACGAGCCGAAAGGAGCCCCACTCTCCCTCGCTACACCGGTACTGGTCAGTCTTCATTCTTCTCAGAAACCTCCACTACAAAGACTAATTGGTAGCCAACTTGATTAAAGGCTTTGTAGTTCTAGTTCTACACAGACAATATGTTTTTGATATCACATACCTAGACGTGGAAGAGTAGCGTTTCACATCTAGAAAAGCCCTCACATGTTGGCTGGATTATAGATGGAAACAGGGGAGATGTTAAAAAAACTGATCTCACACCCCTGGTGTGTACTGTGTGTGGAGTCCTGCTCATGTCTGTGTGTGTGCGTCCACCAGCAGGCTGAAGACAGCGGCGAGGAGACCATGCTGGCCGCAGGCGTGATGGCGTCCGTGTTGGCGGCGGTAGTGGCCCCCGTGGCTGTAGCCATGATCCCCTCGGAGGCAGAGCCTGAGGTTGCACCTGAGGAGGAAAGCCCCAGCTCATCTGAGTCACAGAAGGACAAGGTAGGCAACAGCCTCCCTAGAAATAGACAAATGTTCAGTAGGTGAGGTGCTTTACCCAGTGAGAAGAAATCAAGATGTATGAACATACCCTATTGCAATATCAGTACCATTAGCTGTGTTATGGGCCAGGTGTTAACGTTGTGTGTTTACTTCCCCAGGTCCTGGACGAACTTGAAGACGACCTGGACAACATGGAGCTGGACGACATTGATACCTCGGACATCAACCTGGACGAGGACTTCCTGGATGACTGAGAACCCCCCCTTCTCTCTCATTCATGCTATCAATTTATTTAAGAGACCAAACCCACTTTTGTATTTTTACTTTACCTGTGTTATTTTTGTCCTACAGTGTTTGGAAGACTAAGTAGATTATGATGCTGATTCCCAGGCGAGAGAAAGAGGAGTTATACATGTCTTGAATCTTAAAGCATATTTTTTTTCAACTTCATCCAGGACCTTCACTAATTATCTGTGCATTGAGTTATATATTTTCACCCCTGTATGTGTTCATTTACGCCAAATATATTGCAAATGATGTACATGTATGTCAAACACTGGTGTTGTCAGTTTGACCTTTTTGATCCATCGGGGGTGTAATCATTAGACGCTGGCTTTTAAACTGACCTCTAAAAAGTTCAATATTTCATTTGTGCTGTGTTTATCAGCGTTCTTTCACAGTAGACTTGATAGTTAACTCCGTTTTCTAGCTTCATTTGTCGTTCCTCATGTATAAAACTAGCTGGTTTTGAATGTTACTTCAAATTGTTTTAAAGCAACCATTATTATAACTTGCCAGTAAGCCATCATAAAGTATGTTTTCGCTTTGACCAGTAGATACACTGCTTGACTTGACCAGGGGCTTACCGAGTACCAGTACCTCACATTTTCTACTGCTTGTTCCTGCACCTCTTAGAATATTAGCTGCACCTAAATATAAGCAGTACCGACATCTATTTCAGTTCAGCAGGCCACACAATTGTGGAATATTCCGAAAAATGTGTAGAACACTAGCGTTATCATATTTTTGTCTAAATCCCTCACGGATTCAACGTTTGATTCAACAATTAACCACGTCTAAAAGAGTGTAGTGTGTGTCTGCGCAGCTTAACTGCAATGTAGTCGATCTCAAATGTTCCGTCTTCAAGTGGCTCATCCTACACTTTCAGTAAACACGTGTAGCTTTGTCTGCTCTTGGCTTTAAACACAATGGTCTCTTGGCGCGCTCTTTTATACAGAGCTTTTCAGGATTATATTTTCGTTTTAATCTGAAAATCCGGTGTTTCTCAACAAGATAAAATCGTTCAAACAAGCTACCTTAGATATGGCCACAGACGGAGTTCTACAGCAAATAAGGAGATGGCTTTATCTGCCTAAAGTAGCAACATTGTTTTCATTTTGTGTTCCTGCGGAGGCACAGGTAGCATTGGCTACTACTAGCTAGAACAACAAGCGGAATAGCGGCCAGATCAGCGGCGAAGGGTTTGGCTTGCAATGTTCTGACATTAACAAGATGTCGAGATGACTTGGGATTTCATGGATGAGTGAAAATGGGGTTTGTGGTCCTTCTGTATGGGATATCATCTGAACTACTTAGGCCGGGGATGTGTTTGTGCTGTTCCAGGTTGTGGCCAACGGCGGCCATGATTGAGCAAAAGGAAGTGGAAGAAAGAAATGGTGGCGTGGCCAAACGCACTTTTGTTGGATGCAAGAAGAAGATGGTGGTGAGAGTTTTTGTGGACCAAATGTATCTAAAATACAATGGTGACTTCCTTTGGGTTTCAATCATTTTGCTCAGATGAATACTATCCATAGGTTGACTAAAACACAATATGCAATAAATGGTATTTATCTACACAGGGACAGTAAGAAATGTCTAACTTTGTTTTTTTTTTTTTGCTTTGGGGAGTTTTTGTTTTTATTGGGCAGAGGGTGTAGTGCGTTTTTTCCCCATGTTCACATTTGGTCTTTTGCAGGTTTTACTATATATTTTTATATTTTATTTAACTAGGTAAGTCCGGTTAAGATCTAATTCTTATTTTCAATGACAGCCTAGGAACAGTGGGTAACTGCCTTGTTCAGGGGCAGGATGACAGATTTGTACCTTGGCAGCTGGGGATTCAATCTAGAAACCTTTCGGCTACTGGCCCAACGCTCTAACCGCCAGGCTACCTGCCGGCCCCAGTGTCAGAACTTAAAATACAGCCAGACTGGGCTGCTACTGTGCCTTTCTCTACTTTATAAACTGTTGAGAGTAGACCCACAACTGATGCATATGGAATGAAATCTAGAAAATCACAGGGCTTTTGTGTCATTTATTCAAATGACAATTTCCCTGCAGTATACATGCCTAGAGTCAAATGTTGTACTCACCTGTAAACAATAGCCTAATTCAATTATTCATTGCAATGCAGTGTTGTAGGCTAGTCTAGGTAGGATAATAATCCCTAAACATGTATATCTCTCTCCTATTTCAAGGTGTTTTGGAACTTCCCTTATGCACTATGCTTTCCTGTCCGCTAACTATACCACACAGGTCAATGTAGTCTACCAGTGCCTATCCTGCCCTCTATCCATCATTCTTAATGACAATAGTGGTAGGTGGATAGTTGTCCAGATCTGCAATATCCTAACTAGTAATCATACCACATATGAAATCATTCAAAACTGCTCCAATATAAGCGGAGAGGCCATGGTGCGTCATTGAGCATGAAAGAACAGTGAAGACGTGAGATATGCAGCTCAAAAAAGCTCCCATATTGATCTTGTGTAGGGTTTGAACATAGCCTCAAGAGAGAGAGGGGCAATTCCTCTTGCTGCTTTCCACTACAAGCACCATGGTCTTGTAGTGGATGCGAGCTTAGACTGGAAGCCAGTAGGAGTAGCGGGGTGACATGGGAGAACTTGGGAGGGTTGAAAACCTGGCGGGTTGCAGCGTTCTGGATAAATTGCAGGGATTTTATTTGTCTAGTTGAATAAAGGTTAAATTAAACTAAAAATGAAATTGATGGCACAAGCAGGGAGCACAGCCAACAGCGAGTTGCAATAGTCCAGACGGGAGATGACAAGTGCCTGGGTTAGGACCTGCACCGCTTCCTGTGTGAGGTAGGGTTGTACTCTACGGATGTTGTAGAGCATGAACCTGCAGGAGCGGGTCACTGCTTTGATGTTTGCAGAGAACAACAGGGTGTTGTCCAGGGTCAAGGTTATTTGCACCCCACAAAAGACCAGTATACAAACACAAGAACAACAAATTACAGATAATTCAAAGGCCATAAAAGACGCACACATTCACTGTTTTTACAGCTTTCTTCAACCCCAAAGAGCTGGGATGTATTCATTACACCGATTCTGTTGCAAAATGTTATCTTAAACGAAAGCAAACGGAACAAAACGCGGAGAGGGAACTACATGACAACTCTCATTTTCGTTGCAACTCTTTGGACTAATGATTACACCCCTGTTCAGCAGGACGCAACGCTTTGGAACATTCAGATAGAAATAGCACAAACATGCCTCTCTGACATATAGAATAAGGAATCACATCGGCTCTATTCATGTTATTTCAATCTGCAATGTTCAACAAAAATTTGAAAAGTGGAACATATAAGTAAATAATATGGAATGGTGGAATGCACATGCCTTCTGGAAGATCTGATTAAGCAGAAGATGATGGCGGTATGGTCGCTGGAAGATGTGGGGTGGGGTGGGACAGCATGGACCGCGTACAGGAAAAAAAGGAGAAAAGTGGAACATGTTTTGAGTTAATATGGATCACACAGAACCTTTGGAAGAGCTATTCTGGCCCAGTGAGAGTGAAATGTCTGGAGACAATGGATCCGTAACATCTGGCAGATCCATATGTGGAGAAGAGATTGGGGAATGTTGGGTCAGTGAAAGTGACTTGAAGCAGAATCATGTCGATTTTTTTGCATTTCTGCTGTCCAGTAGGAGCGTGCGCTCCTTGCTTTCCTCTCCAGAGCAGGGTGCCGTTGAAAGGAGTGATAACTGGAGTGAAGTTAAGTGTTGAGGAAGGTCAGCTGAAGTTGAAGTTTCCCGGTGTCTTTGACACCCGCCGTTTGGTGTGACGCAGACCGGTGGAGAGCGTGGTTAAACAGACAATACACTGTCTGTACTACTACATTTTGATGTATGTCTTTACCAGATAAAGTCAATTTAGGATGTGTCAGGTATCCCGTGAGAGCTTTTTTCCCGAACCCATTATGGTGTTTTAGGTGTCAATCTTATGGTCATGTGGCAGCAGTGTGAAGGAGAGAGATTCCTAGATGTGAGAAGTGTGCAGGAGTACATGAGACAAAGGAATGTTTAGTATCCGTGGAAAAAGTTGTACGTGTAAACTGTGGGGGTACCCATGGTGCTGGAGATCAGAGGTGTCCGGTGAGAGAAAGGCTGTTTGAGGTTTCCCGGATCAGAGTAGTACAGAAGGTGTTCGACTGCTAAGGCAGTGAAGAGAGGAAGATAGATCCAGGGTGAGGGATTCTAAGAGTAGGACGAGGCCAATAGAGTGATCAATCGTGTGCTTCAATAAGATTTATTTTTTTTGGCATTCATGGCCATGGTTGTCAATTGTACCGCAGGAATGGAACATAAATCACAGAGGATAGATGTTGTGGTGGCAGCTGCAGAGAAGTACTTTGGTGTACAAGATTTTACTGCAGAAGAGTTACATGATGTTTTGAACTATAGTGTTCCGTCCTCACAGGCTGCTGGCCTGGAGTAGGATCAGATGGGGCCAAAGTAGTGGAATAGTGGTGAATTTTTAATGGATCCAGGGTTAGTTGGTAGGGCATTTATTTATCTATGTATTACAACGTGTAATAGAGCCCCCCACAGTGGAGGTGTCATAATACCGATAAAACCTAGTGAACCAAAATGGTTCCAATCGTTTTTCCACCATTCATTGTTCTCATAGGGAATTTTAGAAACACTTAAAATAAGGGCTGTGTTTTTTTTAATAGCTTACCCTGGCATGACGTTAATAACCATGTAAATCTCTCTCGGACAAGATGACTTTTATCCATATATTCGGCACTACTTACTCTCCAAATCGAAAGTGCTAATTAGTATCAAAGTAGACATAATGCAATACTACAAATCCCTGCGAGCTCCTGCCCGCCATCCCTAGCTGACACCTTCCTAACAGATAGTGTCAATTTAAAACGTGCACAAGGCAGTTCACAGAATTGCCAATTTAAATAAATGTAGCTAATTTATTAATTACAAAATGTAGCTAACATTAGATAGTTAATCCAGAGATTCTTACCTTTGTCTCGGGTCATCAGTCTCGTCCAGATCATCATGGCATTTGTAGTTCTTTATGATAGCCTAACTAGCGTTTCATTTTTGTCGGGGTAAATTCAGGCGAATATACTGATAAAAATCACCTTGTCCTAGAGAGATTTAGTTGGTTATCAAAACGTCACGCCAGGGTAAGTCTACACAAAACTTAGTCCTCATTGGAACAATTTCCTTGTTTGACCGCTAGGTTTTATGGGTGTTGTGACTCATACTGCTGTACTCTATGAATTCATACCTCCGAATAGTAGGCTGATACATAGGCAATACAGTAGGTGGCGGCATGTACTTATTACATCTGTTTGCTGACAGTCAAAATACCAAAAAAGAAGAAGTAGAATTGTTAGCTGGTGTGTATGTGCTATATGTTGTTTTTGTTTGCGTTGTTGTGCGAACTCCGTGTTGAGCAGCGGCGGAAGAGAGAGGTAATAACGGAGGTGCATATCTAGTAAGAATTTGGGATGGTGTTTGGGTTATGTAACCTGTTAGACAAGTAAATATTAAGCATATATAACTGAAAGGCCTAAGTGCTGCTGTGGAACCATATGGGTTTGGTAGAATGACGTTATGGCTGCGATCATGTGTTTTGGCTTCAGGCAGAACCCGTGGACAAACAGCCAAGATGGACCTGGAGGAGGTGCAGGACAAACGCTCCCTCTCTGAATGCGATAAGAGGTAGTATGCCTGAAGTACTTTAATATAAATTGCAATCATGTTAAAATACTTCTCCCAAAGAACACGTATTCCAAAAAAATGACCATGTAAAACCATTACGTCACATAAAATGCAAAAATGTGTTCTAATGCAAATTAATGGTTCTGCATTACTATATGAAAGTCCTTTATCACAAACAGAGAAAAAGCTGATTTTTATCAATGATTGCACAAAACAGCAAGAAAGATAGTGAGTCACAGCCTCACTATTAAATGCAGATGGATCTATTTTAATATACCTTGCTGATTAAATACATTACATTTAACCTTCATAGGGTGGTCCTGTGAGAGAGTCACACCTATATTTCTTGACTTTCTTGTGATTTTTGTCTGCACCTTGACTCCTATTGCTGCAAGCTACAAATCTGATATGACTCCAGTCTTTGCTCCCCTTCTCCACATTTGATGTTGATCAATTTACTGGCATTTAGAAACATGGCACACACAGTTAATGAGTTGAGAACATGCATCATATGATCAATTGTTTTCTCTGTGCTCCAGTCTTGGGCTCCCACTTAAATTGTGTGAATTAATTTCCATTGTTTTTGTCTGAATTAATTTCCAGGAAGAAGGCAATGCAACCTGAGAACAGCAGCGTTGTTCAAGATGATAATGGAAAGGAAGCAGGAAAAATGAATTCTGATGGAGAATTTCAGGCATGTGGCAGCAACAATTCATTTCTAGATTCCATCTTTGAAGAGGAGTTGGATCGACTTTTGGACCTGTGAGTTGAACTATTACATTATTCAGAGTGGATAGCATTTTAATTTAAGCATCCACTCAGTATTGTTTGCTTAAATATCTTTAACGTTCTAACTCCCATTTTACACATTTTGATATTGAGTCATTTGCATTTTTATTTATTGAAATTACCACACCCAGTGTGATAGTTTGTTAATTATATTCACTACCAGTCAAAAGTTTTAGAACACCCACTAATTCAAGGGTTGTTCTTTATTTTTTTCTACATTGTGGAATAATAGTGAAGATGTCAAAACTATGAAATAACACATGGTAACCAAAAAGTGTTAAAACAAATCAAAAATAAGCAAAGAGAAATGACAGTCCATCATTACTTTAAGACATGAAGGTCAGTCAATATGGAATATTTCAAGAACTTTGAAAGTGCAGTCTCAAAAACTATCAAGTGCTATGATGAAACTGGCTCTCATGAGGACCGCCACAGGAAAGGAAGATGCAGAGTTACCAGTTCATTAGAGTTACCAGCCTCAGAAATCGGCAATTAACTTGACCTCAGATTGCAGCCCAAATAAATGCTTCAGAGTTCAAGTAACAGACACATCTCGACATCAACTGTTCAGAGGAGACTGCATGAATCAGGCATTCATGGTCGAATTTCTGCAAAGAAACCACTACCAAAGGACACCAATAATAAGAAGAGACTTGCTTGGGCCAAGAAACCAGAGCAATGGACATTAGACCGGTGGAAATTTGCCCTTTGGTCTAGAGTCCAAATTGGAGATTTTTGGTTCCAACTGCCGTGTTTTTGTGAGACGCGGGGTGGGTGAACGGATGATCTCTGCATGTGTATTTCCCACCTTAAAGCATAGAGGAGGTGTTATGGTGTGGGGTTGCTTTACTGGTGACACTGTCTGTGATTTATTTAGAATTCAAGGCACACTTAACCCAGCACGGCTACCACAGTATTCTGCAGTAATACGCCATCCCATCTGGTTTGTTTTTCAACAGGACAATGACCCAACACACCTCCAGGCTATGTAGGGGCTATTAATACCAAGAAGGAGATTGATGGAGTGCTGCATCAGATGACCTGACCTCCACAATCCTCCGACTTCAACCAAATTGAGATGGTTTGGGATGAGTTGGACCGCAGAGTGAAGGATAAGCAGCCAACAAGTGCTCAGCATATGTGGGAACTCCAAGACCTTTGGAAAAGCATTCCAGGTGAAGCTGGTTGAGAGAATGTCAAGAGAGTGCAAAGCTGTCATCAAGACAAAGGGTGGCTACTTTGAAGAATCTAAAATATTTGTTTAACACTTTTTTTTTGATTACTGCATGATTCCATATGTGTTATTTCATAGTTTTGATGTATTCACTATTATTCTACAATGTAAACAATAAAGAATAACCCTTGAGTAGGTGTTCTACAACTTTTGACCGGTAGTGTATACCTATTGATTCTTGAAAAATAACACTAATGTCTCATGGGCTTAGTTAAACTGTATAAAATGTATTTGTAAACAAACAATATTAAACGGGTTAGAAAATCTATCATATTGGCCTTATGGACTGTCAAGCTCTCCATTCAGTATTATTTGCATAAATATGTAATTTTATCAACAAACCCAACCTTTCTCTAAGTAAGTTGATAGAAACCAGATTGTCACAATGATGCTGTTCATATGTATGGCACCACCTAAATCATATTCTATTTTATTAATTGTTTTTCAGAGATAAGAATGAAGACCTTCCTTATCTGACAGAACCTTCAGAGGCTATGGAGGGGGAAGAATCCCCTCCCAATGGAACAGAAGTTACAGAAACTATAGTGGAGGGTGAATACCCTCCAGATGGGACAGAAGTTACAGAGACTAGAGGGGGAGATGACTCTCCTCCAATTAGGACACGGCTCAGGGTAAGGGGCATCTCCTCTCGCCCTAAGATCGAAGCTTCAGAGTCAAGTGAGGAAGATGGAGAAGACCTTCCCCCTGATACAGAAGTAATTGAGAGCAGGGCTTCAAAAAGAACAAAACTCACCTCTAGCCCCAAAGCAGCACCGCAAAGGAAGGCCAGGCCTCCATCCTCTCCCCCCTGGACACCCAGCCCTGCCAAATCCAAAAACAGAGCTCATGCAGCCACACCTCTTTTCAGTGGGTCAAAGAGGAAGTGGAGGACTGAGGATGAACCAGACCAAGAGCATAAATGGTTACCTTTCGAACCAGCTAGGACTCCTGGACCCCAGCTAGACACTTCAAAGAACTACACTGTTCTAGAGCTCTTCCAGCTCTTCTTCAGTAATGCTGTTGTTGATACACTCTGCTCAAACACCAACAAGAATGCCAAGAGAAGACAAGAACATGGAATCAAAGAACCATGGAAACCTGTATCTGTGGAGGAAATGTACAAATACCTCAGCATTGTAATCTATATGGGTCTGCTGAATGTACACACTGTATCAGACTACTGGAATCGAAACAGAATATATTGCCTTCCTTTTTGTTGTACAGTCATGACTATGACAAGATTTCGGGCAATCACCTATTCACTGCACATGAGTGACCCAGCAGAGGATGAGGAAAACGACAAGAAGAAGGGGACTGCGGACTATGATCGGCTCATGAGAATCAAACCTCTAAAAGACCAGATATTGGCAGCATGCAGAGCCTTCTACCACCCATTCCAGAACCTTTCCATTGATGAGCGCATGGTGCACTCCAAGGCCCGCCACAGCCTCAAACAATACATTAAATCCAAGTCCTACAGGTATGGATTCAAGCTGTATGTTTTAGCAGATTCAAGAAATGGCTACACCTGCGACTTCAATGTCTTTATGACCAAAAACCAATCTGCTTCAGGCAAAGGGGAGAGCTATGATGTTGCCATGAACCTGTTGAAGGTGCCTTACTTGGGCACAGGATACCACATTTATGTTGATAACTTCTTCACCAGCACAACTTTCTTCCGTGACCTGTACAAAAAGAAATTGGGAGCATGCGGAACCATACGTGAAATCCGTGTGGGCATCCGAGAGAACAGCATGCCTGCTCGAGCAGAGAAGGGAACCATCCGCTGGCTCCGTGATGGGGAGCTGCTCTTCACCAAGTGGATGGGCGCACAACCAGTCACCATGTGTACCACCATTCATAAGGCATTCGCAGGGGAGCAGGTCAAAATCAGGAAACAGAGCAAAAATGGATCCTGGACAACACAGTGCATACCCGTCCCAGAGGCAATCAAGCCGTACAACAAGTATATGGGGGGTGTGGACCTGTCTGATTCCCTTATCAAATGCTACAGTGTGGCCCACAAAACCATGAAGTGGTACAAGACCTTCTTCTTCCACTTTATAGACATTGCTGTGGTGAACAGCTTCCTCCTGCAGAAGGACATGGCCCAGATGAAGAAGAAAAAGCCCATGACCCACAAGCAGTTCAGGGAGCAGCTGTGCCTGCAGCTTGCTGACATTGGTAAGCAGGAGGAGGCTGAAGAAGAGTCTTCAGAGGAGGAGGAGGAGGAGGAGGAGGAGGAAGAACAACCAGAAGAAGAGAAGGAATTGGTGGAAGTGAAGCGACCATGCTACCCTGTACCCATAATTGATCCTACCACTGTTGACTCCTCTCAAAGAAAATCTAGCGGCAGGAAGAAATGTTGTCTGTGCAAGGAAAGCCAGACCAACTGGCAGTGTGAGTCCTGTCAGGTAGCACTCTGTATGATACCAGACAGAAACTGCTTCAGAGTTTGGCACATGAATAAAAAGGATCTCGTAGAAGAAGTTTTCAAGAGGCATATAAAGTACAACCCATACCCTACCCATCCTTGGATGGAATATGGGGGGAAAAAAATTGAGTTCAAGTCTCAAAAACAGGCCCAGAGTTTCATTAAATGCCATTTTGGCTTGAGGAACAACAGGCAGTAAAACTATTTTGCTATCCTGTGCGCACTAATGATCAAACCACTATTGACATCTCTCAAAGAGAAATCGTGGGCAGGAAGAACTGTTGTCTGTGCAAGACCAACTGGCACTGAGTCCTGTCAGGCGCTGCTCTGTATGATAGAAGACAGGAACTGCTTCCGGTTCTGAGGATGGCATAGGGCTCAATAGAATGTCTCTGGCACAACTTTTCAGTTCCCCTGATAATATCAGTGGTCTCAAGTGGGATGATGATTATGGTAATGATTATTATTATTATTATGGTTAGGCTTATTATTTGTATTGTTTTATTATTTTAGTTTATTCTATTAATATTTGTGCCCATGAATGATCCCAGCACTCTTAAAATCTCTCACAGATGTACTGTACACATGAAGTGTCATTTGTGCAATGATTATTTAGATTATTTTGCAGAGTTAGTCTTGCCAGAAACTGCTTCAAAATATGGAATGTGATTAAAGACAATGAGCAGACTGATGCAAATATGTTTTTTCCCTGGACTACAAGCTTTCTGAAATAGGTAATAGAAGAGTGTTGTTCAACTTGGCAATATTTTGCAAGTTCATGGGGACGTAATAGAAAAAAGTATTAGATTAATATTGCCCCAAGCCTGTGTGCAAAGTTGGTATATACAGTGCCTTCAGAAACTATTCATACCCCTTCACTTATTCCACATTTTGTCTGAATTCAAAATTGATTAAATATTTTTTTAAATCTTATCCATCTACACACTAACCTATAATGGCACAGTGAAAACATGTTTTTTGAAATATTTGCAAATTAATTGAAAATTAAGTACAGAAATATCTAATTTACATATGTATTCACACACCTGAATCAATACATGTTAGAATCCCCTCTGGCAGCGGTTACACCTGTGAGTCTTTCTGGGTAAGTCTCAAAGGCCCTGATTCCTACCTGAGTTATGGGCGTGTAAATGGAATGTTATTCCATTTTTATGCACTTTTCTCTATGCGTATTCCTACCTTGAATTTAAGCACGAGAATAGCACGCTATTCACTTGCTATTCGTTCTTGGTGGAGATCAAATAAATGAAGGTGTGGCAGAGGTGTCAATAGATATGCCGTATTCTGACCTTGACTTAATTCCCTCATAATTCCACCACCTTTAAGCAAGGGGAAACCATGTTGAGCAAATCTGCAGGTTTCAAGTGGAAAAAGCATCAACTTTATTTTTCCGATAGAAATGACAGCATTCTCCATATACTGTAATTTATAACGATAAGAATTAGGTTAATGAGTCATCTGTTTGGATAAAGGAATTGTAAATATAAATGACGTGTTTTAGATCTATTTTATATTGTAATCGGTGGAGACAGATGTGAAACCAGTAATATGGCAGCAAACTGAAGCATATCAACTTTCCCACAGTGAACTTTATGAAATGCTGTGGCATTACGCAGAATTGAAATTGTATGGCCTTTTAACTTACAGCAATGGGCACTCTCGAATGTCTTAATTATATGCTACCCCAGCTTTCTCTGTTTCCTATTTCTATCGTGTTAAATATTAGCCACTATCAGTATCGACTGTCAGTAGGCCTAATAACACATTTAACTGCCAATTTACTGTTAGTTCCCTTCAGTTGGTATAGCCTAACTTGCTTAATTTCCTCTGTAAATGCTGTCACGGCCATGTGGTTGTTGCTGAGGATCATTAGTAACAGTTTATAACATTAAAATAATACGTAATATTTATGGAGCAGAGCGCAGACCAAGCCGTTATAGTTTCATCCTGACCCATGGCACAACACTTGACTGTGTCATCCCACAGTTCCAGGGTTAGTGCAGGCAATAGAGGGTATAGACTACTATTGTACATTATTCTCCCTATTATAATTCTATGTACACTAATCTTCCACCATCACCGTGGGTTAAATAACAATGGCAATTTTCAGAATTAATTAAACCACTGTATTTTTGATTAATCTGTATTTTTGTGCATACATTTTTTTAAATGATTCATATACACTGCTCAAAAAAATAAAGGGAACACTTAAACAACACAATGTAACTCCAAGTCAATCACACTTCTGTGAAATCAAACTGTCCACTTAGGAAGCAACACTGATTGACAAATTTCACATGCTGTTGTGCAAATGGAATAGACAACAGGTGGAAATTATAGGCAATTAGCAAGACACCCCCAATAAAAAAAAGTGGTTCTGCAGGGGGTGACCACAGACCACTTCTCAGTTCCTATGCTTCCTGGCTGATGTTTTGGTCACTTTTGAATGCTGGCGGTGCTTTCACTCTAGTGGTAGCATGAGACGGAGTCTACAACCCACACAAGTGGCTCAGGTAGTGCAGCTCATCCAGGATGGCACATCAATGCGAGCTGTGGCAAGAAGGTTTGCTGTGTCTGTCAGCGTAGTGTCCAGAGCATGGAGGCGCTACCAGGAGACAGGCCAGTACATCAGGAGACGTGGAGGAGGCCGTAGGAGGGTAACAACCTAGCAGCAGGACCGCTACCTCCGCCTTTGTGCAAGGAGGAGCAGGAGGAGCACTGCCAGAGCCCTGCAAAATGACCTCCAGCAGGCCACAAATGTGCATGTGTCTGCTCAAATGGTCAGAAACAGACTCCATGAGGGTGGTATGAGGGCCTGACGTCCACAGGTGGGGGTTGTGCTTACAGCTCAACACCGTGCAGGACGTTTGATATTTGCCAGAGAACACCAAGATTGGCAAATTCGCCACTGGCGGCGCCCTGTACTCTTCACAGATGAAAGCAGGTTCACACTGAGCACGTGACAGACGTGACAGAGTCTGGAGACGCCGTGGAGAACGTTCTGCTGCCTGCAACATCCTCTAGCATGACCGGTTTGGCGGTGGGTCAGTCATGGTGTGGGGTGGCATTTCTTTGGGGGGCCGCACAGCCCTCCATGTGCTCGCCAGAGGTAGCCTGACTGCCATTAGGTACCGAGATGAGATCCTTAGACCCCTTGTGAGACCATATGCTGGTGCGGTTGGCCCTGGGTTCCTCCTAATGCAAGACAATGCTAGACCTCATGTGGCTGGAGTGTCAGCAGTTCCTGCAAGAGGAAGGCATTGATGCTATGGACTGACCCTCCCGTTCCCCAGACCTGAATCCAATTGAGCACATCTGGGACATCATGTCTCGCTCCATCCACCAATGCCACGTTGCACCACAGACTGTCCAGGAGTTGGCGGATGCTTTAGTCCAGGTCTGGGAGGAGATCCCTCAGTAGACCATCCGCCATCTCATCAGGAGCATGCCCAGGCATTGTAGGGAGGTCATACAGGCACGTGGAGGCCACACACACTACTGAGCCTCATTTTGACTTGTTTTAAGGACATAACATCAAAGTTGGATCAGACTGTAGTGTGGTTTTCCACTTTAATTTTGAGTGTGACTCCAAGTCACGACCTCCATGGGTTGATAAATTTGATTTCCATTGATAATTTTTGTGTGATTTTGTTGTCAGCACATTCAACTATGTAAAGAAAAAAGTATTTAATAAGAATATTATTTTTTTGAGCAGTGTATATACTTTCCTACCCCTAAAATGTGCAAAAATAATCTTGTTATTTTTTAAATTTACCAGTTGGTATTAACACGGAGATGAATATGCATATAACTGGATGGCTTTCTTTCATTGATGCCTATTTTCTGAACCCATTCTCTCAATGTATTCTAATCTGTCAACAAAATTCTAATTGAAGGTACACTGTATTTAAAGGGATGGCTTAAGATAAATGTAATAAACATGACAAATTCTGTTGGCCAGCAAGGAGGGTTTTCAGCAGTTGAATTACATTTTATTCAGCACACGCAAGGGAAACACCTGCGAAGCCCATTATGCACCTTCATAAGGTAAGTCAATACTAAATACTGAGAAGTGTGTAGGGGTGCGTAAGAAAGGTGTAATTCCTCTGTCGGAATCGGGCACTAAGAGTTTTGCACACCTGGATTGCACAATATTTGCATTCTTCAAGGTCTGTCAAGTTGGTTGTTGATCATTGTTATACAGACATTTTCATGTCTTTATTTTGAAGACGATTTAAGTCAAAACTAAGGAACATTCAATGTCGTCTTGGTAAGCAACTCCTGTGTATATTTGGCCTTGTGTTTTAGGTTATTGTCCTGCTGAAAGGTGAATTTGTCTCCCAGTGTCCGTTGGAAAGCAAACTGAACCAGGTTTTCCTCCAGGATTTTGCCTGTGCTTATAGCTATATTCTGTTTATTTTTATCCTAAAAAAAACCTCCCTATTCCTTGCCGATTAAAAAAATTAAAAATTATTGAAACTTTATTTAACTAGTAGGCAAGTCAGTTAAGAACAAATTCTTATTACCAGTGACGGCCTACCAAAAGGCAAAAGGCCTCCGGCGGGGACGGGGCCTGGGAGTAAAAATACAGTTTAAAATATTAATATAGGACAAAACACACATCACGACAAGAGAGACAACACTACGTAAAGAAGAGACCTAAGACAACAACATAGCATGGTAGCAACACAACATGGAAGCAGCACAAAACATGGTACAAACATTATTGGGCACAGACAACAGCACAAAGGGCAAGAAGGTAGAGACAACAATACATCACGCAAATCAGCCACAACTGTCAGTAAGAGCGTCCATGATTGAGTCTTTGAATGAAGAGATTGAGATAAAACTGTACAGTTGGAGTGTTTGCAGCTCGTTCCAGTCGCTAGCTGCAGCGAACTAAAAAGAGGAGCGACCCAGGGATGTGTGTGCTTTGGGGACCTTTAACAGAATGTGACTGGCAGAACGGGTGTTGTATGTGGATGATGAGGGCTGCAGTAGATATCTCAGATAGGAGGGAGTGAGGCCTAAGAGGGTTTAATAATTAAGCATCAACCATCATCGTCCGGGTTAGGGGAGGGTTTGGCCAGCAGGGATGTCCTTGTCCCATCGTGCACTAGTGACTCCTGTGGCGGGCCGGGCGCAGTGCACGCTGACACAGTCGCCAGGTGTACGGTGTTTCCTCCGACACATTGGTGTGTCTGGCTTCTGGGTTAAGTGTGCATTGTGTCAAGAAACGGTGCGGCTTGGCTGGGTTGTGTTTCAGAGGACACACGGCTCTCAACCTTCGCCTCTCCCGAGTCCGTACGGTAGTTGCAGCGATGAGACAATACTGTAACTACCAATTGGATACCAGGACATTGGGGGAAAGGAGTCAACAAAAAAAAGAAGAAAAAAAGACCCAGATGTTTTTTGGGGGTCAAGTTTCAGGTGCTCTTTTAGCACCTCAGACTCAGTGACTGCCTGCAGGGAGAAACTTTGTTGCAGGGCAGGGGAAAAAGAGGGAGAAGCAACAAGGATAGTCACATTAGAAGCGGTGGGAGATGAGGAAATGTCAGACGGTAGTCCCATAGAGCGGATTAGGGTTTGGCCAGGATAGGCTGTCATTGTAAATAACAATTTGTTCTTAACTGACTTTCCTAGTTAAATAAAAGAGCCAAGCACAATATCCTATTGGCGCGTTCTAGCATAATCTGCGTATTTCCGTTAGGGAACAACTCCTCTATGAAGTGAGCATGTGGAATAACTAAATTCGCCTTTGCACTCCTAAACAATGTGATTTTATAAGTATTTTGCAAAGGGTAAAGTCTACAACACTTAGTCCACTCTGTTCATAACACATTATAGTTTTGGGAACAGAAAGCTGTTTTGAGATCAAATGTTTCCTCAATGATAAAATGTTCAGAATATCGGCCAAAATCCATCTCTTTCCATCTTCTCCCACTGCTGGCCAGTGGGCTTCCTCCAAATTTATGCTACACATTTATACATCCAGTGAAATATCTGTCTCGACATTGTTCTATCTGTGGTGTAGCTACATACAATTTAGAATTGACTCGCGAAACTACCTCTAACTTGCAGAGACATAAACATTTATACATTCGTTTATGGACTCTGGGGAAGTAGAAAACGGGTTTCATTGCCAAAATCCCGAAGTAAGGTTATTCCTTGAAAAACCATTGCGATTATTTTTTCTTTCCTCCTCTCCGGTAGAGGGAGCACGTTTATTTTCGGGTTGGTGGTTGTTTGTTGTAGACTGCATTCTGAACTCAGGAGGAAGGATTCTTCGTGTTTATTCAACAAAGTAACTGCCAGCTAGCGTGAACAACGACTGCCTAAATTCACATTTAGTCAAGATTGGAATGTAGATACATTTGGAAGGTTGCGCCCTTTCAAATTGGTAACATAATATCCAGGTACATAAAAGTCTTCGTCTGGCTGAACCTTTGTGGAGCAAGGTGCTTCTAAATAGCTAGCTAATACTAGCTAACGTTAGGTTGCTACAGTAGCGAGTTAAAAGGATTCAAAATAACAACTGGTAGCCAGCCGGCTGGCCAGAAAGCCGGGGGAATCACCGCAGCACCGCGGGGAGCCGAGGCCCGAAAGGGAGCCTTCCAGGACCGCGGCTTGATGTACCCTGCCTGCCTCGCCCCAGCAGCCCACAATGGGGGAGACCAAAGTCATATATCACCTCGACGACCAGGAAACACCTTACCTGGTCAAATTGGCAGTGCCTGCGGACAGGGTCACACTTGCAGACTTCAAAAATGTTCTGAAGAAACCGAACTACAAGTTCTTCTTCAAATCTATGGATGACGATTTTGGGTGAGCATTATTAGCATCTAAACAGTCTGTTACGGGAACGTTAACTATTCTTTCACAATTAAATTATAATTTGTCAAAACGGGTTGGCTAACGTTAGCTAATCAACGTTTTCATGGTAATCATGGCTTGCGTTTATTCCTTTGTTTTAACGTTATTCGTCGCTTTCAAAAAAATATTATTACACAGTTAACGTTAGTTAGCTAGCTATTGTAACCGTTATATATTTGAGCTAACTAACGTTCAAATTATTTATGAAACTAGGCAACATTGTCAATTTTCCTATTGCACAAGATTCAAGTATGGATAATTGAGAGAGGTGGGCTATCTAGTTACCTATCGGTTGTATAATAGCCAGTAAAGTGGCTAACATCAGGGAGAAGGCCAACAGACCAGGTTAATAGTCTCTTCTCTCCTCCTGCTGTTGTTGTCAAAAAAAGGGATGCAGTAGACTGGTTGGTTGGACATTACGGTCGGTCACTTTCTCGGGAATGCGCTGTTGTTGTTCACTGACAAGTTTACAAGCCATCCCTTTGTGTGTGAAATGGTAAAGGAAATTATTCCATGTCCCATTAATCACTAAAAATGGCCTTAAACTTATCAGTAAGGTGATTTGGATAGATCTTGTGTTCCTTAAGAGCGTTTGGATGTTTCAAAATACAGTGCATGTCAGAAATGGGTAACATCAGTGTTGAATACTTTCGTTGAGTAAAATGTTTTTTAAAAAGTGAAACACCTCAATGGCCTGTTTTATAGAGAATGGCTTAGGTCGGGGCGGCAGGGTAGCCTAGTGGTTAGAGCGTTGGACTAGTAACCGAAAGGTTGCAAGTTCGAATCCCCGAGCTGACAAGGTACAAATCTGTCGTTCTGCCCCTAAACAGGCAGTTAACCCACTGTTCCTAGGCCGTCATTGAAAATAAGAATTTGTTGTTAACTGACTTGCCTAGTAAAATAAAGGTAAAAAAAAAAAAGGTCTGTCTATCTGGACGGTGGGGAACTCCCAAAGGGCTTTGCCAGATTGAGCTCCTGGTAGAAGTCCAACTCTTCAGATTGAGGGTCAGGACAGGTTATGTATTTGATCTCAAACCGGTCTGCAATGGGACTGAATGCACCACTGAGATGCAGTGCATTGGGAAAGTTTTCAGACCCCTTGACCTTTTCCACATTTTGTTACACTACAGCCTTATTCTAAAAAATGTCCTCATCAATCTACACACAATACCCCATAATGACAAATCCAAAACAGGTCTTTAGACATGTTTGCCAAAAATTGAAAATGATATAAACATAAATACCTTATTTACATAAGTATTCAGACCCTTTGCTATACGACTTGAAATTGAGCTCAGGTGCATCCTGTTTCTATTGATCATCCTTGAGATGTTTCTACAACTTGATTGAAGTCCACCTGTGGTAATTTAAATTGATTGAATATAATTTGGAAAAGCACACACCTGTCTATATAAGGTCCCACAGTTGACAGTGCATGTCAGAGCAAAAACCAAGCCATGAGGTCAAAGGAATTGTCCACAGAGCCCCAAGACAGGATTGTGTTGGTGCGCAGATATGGGGAAGGTTACCAAAACATTTCTGAACTGTTGAAGGACCCCAATGGCGCCTCTGACAGAGTTCCAGGGTTCCTCTGTGGAGATGGGAGAGTCTTCCAGAAGGACAACCATCTCTGCAGCACTCCACCAATCAGGCCTTAATGGTAGAGTGGCCAGACGGAAGTCACTCCTCAGTAGAATGCACATGACAGCCCGCTTGGAATTTGCCTTAAAGGACTCTGACCATGATAAACAAGATTTTCTGGTCTGATGAAACCAAGATTGAACTGGCCAATACCATCCCTACTGTGAAGCATGCTGTGGGGTTGTTTTTCAGTGGCATGAAATGGGAGACCGGGTCGAGGGAAAGATCAACGGAGCAAAGTACATAGAGATCCTTGATGAAATCCTGCTCCACTCATGACCTCAGACTGGGGTAAAGGTTCCCCTTCCAACAGGACAACGACCTGTTGTCTCTACCCTAAGCACACAGCCAAGAGAAAGCAGGAGTGGCTTCGGGTCAAGTCTCTGAATGTCCTTGAGTGGACCAGCCAGAGCCCGGACTTGAACCCGATCGAACATCTCTGGAGAGATCTGAAAATAGCTGTGCAGCGACGCCCCCCATCTAACCTGACAGAGCTTGAGAGGATCTGCAGAGAAGAATGGGAGAAACTCCCCAAATACAGGTGTGCCAAGCTTGTAGTGTCATACCCAAGAAGCCTCAAGGCTGCTAAAGGTGCTTCAACAAAGTGCTAAGTAAAGGGTCTGAATACTTATGTAAATGTAATATTAGTTTATTTTTATAAATGTCTAACAGTTTTTGTTTTGCCATTATGAGGTATTGTGTTTGTGTAGATTTATGAGATGTTTATTTTTTGGATCCATTTTAGAATATTGCTGTAACGTAACAAAGTTAAGGGGTCTGAATAGTTTCCAAATGCACTGTGTATATGTATGTATGTTCGGCCTGCTAAATAATGTGCTCTATTGACACCAGGCTAAATTGGAATTTGGCACTGCAGGTTTGTTTCGCACACGACACACACATTGTTGAAAATCAAAGCTTAGTAATTGAACTAGCTAGCGCAGTAATTTAACAAAATTGAGACTTAGATCTTGGCCCATATGTTTCTACCGTGAGGTGAATTATTAGAATGCCTTTTGTGGGTTTGGCCTAAAGCAGCAAATTATTATTATTATTATTAAAATTAAAATAAATGTTTTAGACTGTTGGTTTTCCTGTTGTTGACTGGGAGTGTTTCACCCTAGTGTCAGTGCATTCTTTACCAGCATTTGTGTACACATGTTGAGTAAATGTTGTTCTCTCTTTTCCTCACAGGGTGGTGAAAGAAGAGATATCTGATGACAATGCCAAACTCCCTTGTTTTAATGGTCGTGTGGTATCTTGGGTAAGCACACACACACACCACCTTTGTCTTAAGTGTCAATGACACCCATCTGTTGTGGCTGCTATTGTCTCCGAGCATCACTCTGTCTCTGGGGAGGAGCCTCACTCATTTGTTTGATAATATCATTATTACTAGGGCCGGGACGATACCAGTATTGCGATACTCATTAGTATTGTGGCAATGAAACAACACAAAGCATAATTAACTTAAGAATACAGCCCTAATGTTGGAAACAAACAACATTATGTTGTCCTCCAGGGTCATATCTATTTATTTTTTCTAGCTATAGCACACAATATTATATACTGAACAAAACTAGAAACTCAACTTGTAAAGTGTTGGTTTCATGAGCTGAAATAAAAGATCCCAGAAATTTTCCATACACACAGGAAGCTTATTTCTCTCAAATTTTGTTCGCACATTTGTATACATCCCTATTAGTGAGCATTTCTCCTTTGCCAAGATAATCCATGCACCTGACAGGTATTGCATATCAAGAAGATGATTAAACAGCATGATCATTACACAGGTGCACCTTATGCTGGGGACAGTAAAAGGCCATTCTAAAATTGCAGTTTCGTCACACAACACAATGCCACAATGTCTCAATTTTGAAAGAGCGTGCAATGGGCATGCTGACTGCAGGAATGTCCACCATAGCTGTTGCCAGAAAATTGAATGTTTATTTCTCTACCATAAGCTGCCTCCAACATTCCTTTAGAGAATTTGTCACTATGCCCAATTGGTCTCGCAACCGCAGCCCACGTGTAACCACGCCAACCCAGGATATTCATACCAGGCTTCTTAAAAATAAAACTTTTTTATTATATTTTATTAAGACATGCAATCTACTTGCAGTGAAGACGCTCAACATTTTCACCTGTGGGATATTCTGAGACTAGCCACTCGTACAGCTGATGAAACTGAGGAAACTCGTTCTAATTGGCTGGGCCTGGCTCTCCAGTGTGTGTTCCTGGCTCCCAAATGGATGGACCTATGCCTGTCCAGTCATGTAAATTCCATAGATTAGGGCCTAAAATGTGTATTTAAATTGACTGATTTTCTTATGAGCTGTAACTCAGTAAAATTGTTGAAATTGTTCAATGTTGCGTTTTTAGATTTTTGTTAAGTATACATAGAGCAGGGGATTTAAAAGACCAAAGAGTTTAATCTGCTTCGTGTTTTCATTTTTGCCATTGAAAAAAATATCGCAATACTGGTATCGTCCCGGCCCTAATTACACACACACGCACTGTTTCTCATTCTCTTTACTTGTCGTCAATCTTTTTAGCTGTCTTCCAAATACACACTTGTTGTTTGTCTCCAACTCATACATTCTCAGTACACACAGACCAGTGTGTGTCTTCATGACTGAGATGTGTTTTTCTGCACCTCATTGCTTGTCCTCTTTTTCTCAATTGAGTTCTGATTAAGACAAACTGAAATCACAGGATCATAGACATCTCTCTCAAATAAAGAACTTCACTGCACCTAATGAGAATATTAAATCACAGAGAGTGGCAAAAGAAAGTGAGGAGTGAAAGGGTGGTTTGTTTAAGAAGGAAATGGTGTGTGTACTGAGAAATTAGTTTTGGAGACATTAACAACTAGTGTAGGGTTCCCCAACTGACACCCCCGGGTGGTTTAATTTGGCCCCCCAAGTTTTCTGACCCCCTTGTTGGACATAAGACTGTACAAACACCAGGAAATCAGCTCCAAATGATTTTAATTTAAGAAATCTGTTCCCAAGTATTCCCACGTGATTGTATACAAATGTAAGCAAGGTTTGAAATTATTGTTTTAGTCTAACATATGTATGGGCTTTTTGCAGTCAATTTTCAGTCTACAAATTATTAGTAGTTATTTTCCAGTGTATGTCTGTTTGTCGCCTCTGCTTGGTCTTTGGGGCTACAGGCCTGGTTTGCTGTAAAATGCATTTCTAAAAATAGCTGTATAGTGAATGCAAATAATTTGAGGGTGCATGATTGTTGGGGTCTCATTGTTGGTCTCTCTGTCCTCAGCTGGTGTCAGGGGACGGTGCTCACTCAGACGGGGGCTCGGTGGTTGAGAGTTTGTTGGAGCTGCCGCCACCCCCCCTGGAGAGGACAGGGGGCATCGGGGACTCCAGACCACCATCCTACCAGTTAGTTGTGTGTGTGTGTGCCTGTTCAGATGTATGCGCAATGTACTGTTGTGACTTTACTTTCATTAATCTGATGACTGTTATTTATCTAATCAACTATGTTTATTTGTTACCCGATTTTTAAAGTAATCATGTAACAATTAACTCATTAGGAATTTGGGCACCACGAAAGTTACCATGTCCCAAATTATACTCTAAGGGTCTTTAGCTATCACCTCCATAAACAGTCAACGGATTAATCATAACCTCGTATCATATCATCATTCTGAACAGTCGTACCCTCCTGCATCTGCAAAAAACCCAGCCTTATGATTCAGTACTACACAAGTTAGTTTAATTATTTATTTACTAGCTAACTACAGGAAAAATATATACACTTAATACATTAGAAACGGGTCCCTAGTGGACTGACTCAATATGGCGGCTTGTTACAAAGGAGATGGAGAAAGATAGGCTAGCCAGCCGTGTCGATGGTTCCCATTGGTGATGAGAGTAATAGAATACGGTGATTTAAGAAGAGTAGTAGAATGCTCCCACATAAATTCACTTTTCTAGATACTTAGGATAGCTAATCAGCCATACCAGTGATTGTCCGGGAGGTGACTACCTTGTTGAGATTTCAGAGTTCGATCCACTTTGGATGGTGTGCTGTAGCTCAACGCCTCTCTGGTCTCATGTTAATTCTCACTCAAGGGGGTGGTGACTACTCACCTGTACAAAGTTATAGAAATAATTTCCTCTTATAGTTTCTAAGATCACATCCCTCTCTTAACAAAAACACTCTGTTTGTCCTATTTCATACACAATGTAGAGGATGGACACTTTGTACATGTAGTATGTAGACTTTCCAAGTTACAGTATTTCCTTTACAACAATATTTAATGATGTCACAAAATGACAACCAAAATGACATTATTATTATTCTTAAGATCGCCTCTGACCATCCCCCACGTTCTATGTTAATGATGTTGTTCCAGTATTTGCTCTAGGATGTTTTAGAGTTTTGTCGAGAAAACCTCTGTGAAACAAAGGTGCACTCCTGTGTGAATTTGGAGAGGGAGACAGCTGAAAGTTCTAATCCTTTATTTACAGCAGGGTATGAGCTTTCAACCCCCCACCACCAGTTCCCTCCTCCCCCCTCTGTAGGTGAGAGAGGGTTTGGTTGAAGTCACCCAATGCAAAGCTGATCTGACCCATCTGGATCATCACAGTACAGTCATGACAGCACATCTATTTGACTGTTATTTTTTTGGTTGTGTGTGTGTGTAAGAGAAGTTGTATGTGTGCTTATGAATAAGTGTGTTTTTGTGTCTCTCCAAGACTCTGTATATGTCTTAGGGTGTGTTTGTAAAATCACCCTAAAGTGTCAGAGTGCACTCTGGGCCCATTCATAAATTCACAGCGTTTTGTTCTTGGTGCGGTCAGAGTGACCGAGGTGGACATTGTGAGGTTTAGAACACTCGGAACAACGGCAGTCAAGCACCCAAGTTAACTGGCTAAAGGTGGCAATTGAAAAAAATATATATATATATTATTGTTTATATTATTGTTTAACCTTTTATTTAACAGTTGAGAACAAATTCTTATTTACAATGACGGCCTACCGGGGAACAGTGGGTTATCTGCCTTGTTCAGGGGCAGAACGGCAGATTTTTACCTTGTCAGCTCAGGGATTTGATCCAGCAACCTTTCGGTTACTGGCCCAACGCTAACTGCAAAACCTACTAGCTTCCAGACACAATGAAAGAACACCATATAATCGCTTGACTCCCAAGTCTACTTTGATATGATGGTATCAATATTTGTGCATAAAGGTGTTTCCACCTACATTTCTCGCATAATTATTTTACAGACACAAAAAGACCCCACCATGTCAAACGAACAAATTACCTGATGGCATGTACAATTTTTACCGGAACTTCCTGTTTACATCATAGCTGTTGTGATTTTTCTTTAAAATACGGTATGACTTTACTCACATTAACGTGCTTACTGGCCACAAATATATTTTTTGCCAATGTTTACTTAAGCCTGCCATAACAACCAAGTTTATGGTGTTTGTCATTTCCTAAATTATTCTGTGCTCTAGCTCTATCAAACCAGCTCTGAAGTTGCTGTAGATTGACAGGGTGAATTTACAAATAATGTTTTTGTGCTTCATCTGCCTAAAAACCATGACAACCGTGAGCACAACTTTTTGCTCAATGGAATAATTATTACTTTTGTGACACGCCACTCTTTTCTCTCTCCCCCTCTGACCCGCTCTCAATTTCTCCCCTCCCTCATCCTTTTCTCCATCCGTTTTGCCATGTCGCACTGCAGTGGGAAGGCCACAGGTGGACGAGACTCGTTGGACAACGAGACTGAGACGGGCTCAATGGTGTCCCAGAGGAGAGAGAGGGAGCGACCGCGCCGGAAACCCACTCACCAGCCTGGTCTGAGAGCAGTCTGTCCCCTCCACTTAGTCACTCACTCAGCATCTCTCTTCCACTCCTCTTTGACATACTCTCTTAGCTCTACTGTCCACTTCCTAGTGGATGATGTGACAAATGACAGTTTTTGGATAAGCTTGGTGGATTATGCACCTATCAAGGGGCAGTGGGAAACTATTACCACCATTTTAACCGATCCAGCTTTATAGTTATCCAAACTACATGACGTTCCTAGGGCCTGGGCCTATAGCGTGAGGCCTTTCGCTGAGTGCCGTGTCGCCCCCTGCAGGTGGGAGGAACGGTTACTCGCGAGTGGGCCGAGGGGCTGAGCTGAGCCAATATGACAGCTGCTCGTCCTTCATGAGCAGTGAGCTGGAGTCCACCAGCTGCTTCGACTCTGAGGACGACGACGCCACCAGCCGGTGAGGCCCTCCACCAAACCGTCATGCAACGTTTGTCTAACCTCCACTTTCTTGCCTCCTTCCAGTGGGAACCTTTGCCTTATGTATACTGTGACCCTTTTGGGCTTTCTCCTCCCAGCTTCAGCAGTTCCACAGAGCAGAGCTCCTCTCGTCTGATGAGGCGACACCGCCGGCGCCGGCGGAAACCCAAAACGTCCAACATGGAAAGGGTGAGATGGGCGGACACGCACACAGTATTTTGATATGTAAATTACCTTACGTCTTTCATCGCGCTTCTTTGTCTCCCGCTCCTTCTTTGTAGTCTTCATCCTTCAGCAGCATCACAGACTCCACCATGTCTCTGAACATCATCACTGTTACACTGAACATGGGTAAGTATTTCTGTTGCTGTGTTTCTCACTTTTCTTGATAAATTGTAATAAAACTTTGGATAGTCCTCTCTGTTCGTAGTTCTCAAAGCGTTTTTTGACAAACTGGATTATTAACTAATTAACTACAAATATGAAGTAGAAATCCTACACTGTCTCAATGTGCCTCCTCTATCTTTCTATCTTGTAGAGAAGTATAACTTCCTGGGCATCAGCATCGTGGGGCAAAGCAATGAGAGGGGAGACGGAGGCATCTACATCGGCTCCATCATGAAAGGAGGGGCTGTGGCTGCAGACGGACGCATTGAGCCCGGAGACATGCTGCTGCAGGTGTGTCTGTGACTCCAGAAATGTGTGGCCCCCATTCAACATTGGAGCAGAGTGATCAAGTAGTTGTATTCAGGGTTGAGTTCATGATGCATTAAATGGACTGAAACAGGGTGGAACTACCTGAATATGTCCAATAAGAAATGCATGTTTTGCTACAATTTCCTACGGTGAAACCTAATGCGTACGAACCAGATCAGACATTGTCTCTTCACTCCTAACAGGTGAACGACATCAACTTTGAGAATATGAACAACGACGATGCGGTTCGAGTGCTGAGGGACATCGTACACAAGCCAGGGTGATTCTCTCACACACACACACCTGTGTTCTTTCACAAGCACATTTACAAACACACACAAGTTGCAACCACAGTCTTAGGACATAGAAAGAATGTTGTATTTTATACTTTCACTTTCTTTGGTATTGTATTCAGTCTGTAAAAAGACAGGTGTAAGTTTAGCAGCTTTGCCTTATATAAGTGGGGCAAAAAAAGTATTTAGTCAGCCACCAATTGTGCAAGTTCTCCCACTTAAAAAGATGAGAGGCCTGTAATTTTCATCATAGGTAGTACACTTCAACTATGACAGACAAAATGAGAAAAAAAAATCCAGAAAATCACATTGTAGGATTTTTAATGGATTTATTTGCAAATTATTGTGGAAAATAAGTATTTGGTCACCTACAAACAAGCAAGATTTCTGGTTCTCACAGACCTGTAACTTCTTCTTTAAGAGGCTCCTCTGTCCTCCACTCGTTACCTGTATTAATGGCACCTGTTTGAACTTGTTATCAGTATAAAAGACACCTGTCCACAACCTCAAACAGTCACACTCCAAACTCCACTATGTCCAAGACCAAAGAGCTGTCAAAGGACACCAGAAACAAAATTGTAGACCTGCACCAGGCTGGGAAGACTGAATCTGCAATAGGTAAGCAGCTTGGTTTGAAGAAATCAACTGTGGGTGCAATTATTAGGAAATGGAAGACATACAAGACCACTGATCTCCCTCGATCTGGGGCTCCACGCAAGATCTCACCCCTTAGGGTCAAAATGATCACAAGAACGGTGAGCAAAACTCCCAGAACCACACGGGGGGACCTAGTGATTGACCTGCAGAGAGCTGGGACCAAAGTAACAAAGCCTACCATCAGTAACACACTACGCCGCCAGGGACTCAAATCCTGCAGTGCCAGACGTGTCCCCCTGCTTAAGCCAGTACATGTCCAGGCCCGTCTGAAGTATGCTAGAGAGCATTTGGATGATCCAGAAGAAGATTGGGAGAATATATGGTATGGTCAGATGAAACCAAAATATAACTTTTTGGTAAAAACTCAACTCGTCGTGTTTGGAGGACAAAGAATGCTGAGTTGCATCCAAAGAACACCATACCTACAGTAAAGCATGGGGGTGGAAACATCACGCTTTGGGGCTGTTTTTCTGCAAGGGGACCAGGACGACTGATCCGTGTGAAGGAAAGAATGAATGGGGCCATGTATCGTGAGATTTTGAGTGAAAACCTCTTTCCATCAGCAAGGGCATTGAAGATGAAACGTGGCTGGGTCTTTCAGCATGACAATGATCCCAAACACACCACCCGGGCAACGAAGGAGTGGCTTCGTAAGAAGCATTTCAAGGTCCTGGAGTGGCCTAGCCAGTCTCCAGATCTCAACCCCATAGAAAATCTTTGGAGGGAGTTGAAAGTCTGTGTTGCCCAGCAACAGCCCCAAAACATCACTGCTCTAGAGGAGATCTGCATGGAGGTATGGGCCAAAATACCAGCAACAGTGTGTGAAAACCTTGTGAAGAATTACAGAAAACGTTTGACCTCTGTCATTGCCAACAAAGGGTATTTAACAAAGTATTGAGAAACTTTTGTTATTGACCAAATACTTATTTTCCACCATAATTTGCAAATAAATTCATAAAAAATCCTACAATGTGATTTTCTGGATTTTTTTTTCTTCTCATTTTGTCTGTCATAGTTTAAGTGTACCTATGATGAAAATTACAGGCCTCTCTTATCTTTTTAAGTGGGAGAACTTGCACAATTGGTGGCTGACTAAATATTTTTTTGCCCCACTCTATATGTGTGTTGTGTGCATAGCCAGCTCTGTGTTAAGTGTGTGTGTGAACTCTGTTTACAGTCCCATCACTCTGACTGTGGCTAAGTGTTGGGACCCCAACCCCCGGAGCTGCTTTGCTCTGCCTAGAAGTGAGTATTCTCCTGCTGTTTCTTCCTCATGCAACACACAACTCAAAATATGTTTATGTTTGTGAATATTTGTGGTGGTTTTATGAATGGTTTTATGATATCTGTGTACTATATCCCTCTAACCCCCTTTTTCTCCCACCAGGTGAGCCGATCCGGCCCATTGACCCTGCTGCGTGGGTGTCCCACACTGCAGCAATGACGGGGGTGTACCCTGCCTATGGCATGAGCCCCTCGATGACCACGGTCACCTCCACCAGCTCCTCCATCAGCAGCTCCATCCCTGAGACTGAGCGTGAGTCACACATACACCTGGGTTCCATCAAAACTCATGGAAACACTCTAAAATACCTCTTGTTTTTATTGCGTCATGAAGCAATCAACAGTCTAGTATGTGAACGAGATCCTAATGTGATGCCTTTTAAGTTCTACTAATCTTTGAAAAGTACCCACAACTGTCATACTGGGGGAAACCTGCATCCTAACTAAAGAGTCCCACTGTCCCATTCTAAACCTGTAAGCCATGGTAACTACCCTGGCTAAACCCAGTAACCCACACCTCCCATTTGCTCCTCACAGGCTTCGACGATTTCCACTTGTCCATCCACAGCGACATGGCAACCGTTGCCAAGGCCATGGCTTCCCCGGAGTCGGGCCTGGAGGTGCGAGACAGGATGTGGCTAAAGATCACCATCGCCAATGCCTTTATTGGTACGCTCACTCTTTTCCTCTACCTCTCTCTCTATCTTCCCCTCTGTCTTCCTGTTCTCTGGTTTTTCACTTTCTCATTTAGTCTAGATATCTTTCTAAATTCCCTGTGTTCTTACTTTCTTTTTTGTAGGTTAATTGCCATTGAATGTGTATGTTTGTGTCGAGACTCATTGTGTGTGTCTTCCCAGGCTCAGATGTCGTGGACTGGCTCTTCCATCACGTGGAGGGCTTCTCGGACCGCAGGGAAGCCAGGAAGTACGCCAGTAACCTGCTCAAGGCCGGCTACATCCGCCACACCGTCAACAAGATCACCTTCTCCGAGCAGTGTTACTACATCTTCGGAGACCTTTGTGGCAGTGAGTGTTTTCAGTAGATCCTCATATTTCCTAGTTTGAAAACAACCCCTAGTCCGAAACTACAACATTTATGTTCTTGACCTCTCTCTGTGTCTCTCTCTCAGACATGGCCCACTTGTCTCTGCAAGACCACGACGGCTCCAGTGGAGGGGCGTCGGACCAGGACACCCTGCCCCCTCTGCCCCACCCTGGGGCGGCCCCCTGGCCCATGGCCCTGCCCTACCAGTTCCCCATCGCCCACCCCTACAACCCCCAGCCCCAACCCGACCTGCCCCAGGGCTTCCCGGGAGTAGGGGCGGGCAGCGCTGGCAGCCAGCACAGCGACGGTGAGGAAAGCTGTGACTCACCAGCAGAATTCAGTCAAACCCAGACACAGAGAGATGGGGAGCTAGTTTCAGTTAACCAACACTACAGCCTAGGACAATGCAACACTTTGAGTTAACACGCATTGTAAAAAATAATTAAACTGCATCATAATACAATAGTAACAATATTTCCTGTTGATTTAAAAGCTATTTATCTGGCGCATTTGAACTTATTGGCCAGTCTATCAATGATATGTGTTGGCCCCGGCATGAATCAGCACTACCAGGCCTGACTTGTGTTCACAGTGTAAATAAATTATATAGAAAAACCTCAAGGAGATTTTAAGATTATACAGGAGTGTTGCTCTAATAGATAAATTAATTTGAATATATCTACAAGTCATGCACGCAGCAAAGCCAGAACGTACACACGGTCAATCATATAAAACATTTGCAGTCATGTATGAAGGACAAATAGTTGGATGTTCACACACTTTGTTTGTTTTCCTCCCCTGACTCCAGGCAGCAGCGGCTCCAACTGCAGTAAGACCGAGGGCAGAGGCGGCGCCGGGGGCTCCAACAAGTCGGGTGGTAGTGGCAGCGAGTCAGAGATCAGGAGCCATCGGGCCCCCAGTGAGCGCTCTGTGGCCCTTAGCGAGCGCAGCACCCGCAGTTCCTACAGCCATCGAAGCGCCCACTCACTGTCCTACGGCCCCGGCTTGGTCTATGCCCCCCCAGGCCTGCCCCCTCAGCCCCTCCACCTGGCCACAGCTGCCCCTGGAGCACCCCCAGGCCGAGAGCTGGCCAACGCTGCCCCAGAGCTCACCGGCTCCCGCCAGTCCCTGCGCATAGCCGTCGGCAACTCTGGCGAGTTCTTTGTCGATGTCATGTGACGCAGGTCATGTCATAGGCACACCACAAAATGGTGGATAGGAATTGTTTTGTTTAGTGCTGAGAGGGACAGACAGGAGGAGGAGGTCTCTAGGAAATCATTGTTGGATCAATTCCATTTTCTTTTTGAATTGGCGGAATTAAAATGTAATTGAGCCCAACCCTGCTGGAAATGTCCTCTTGCTCTTCTGCTCTACTTTCTTCAGTGAAGAAACCCCCTGTCAGTTTCCTCCCTGTGAGGCGAGTTGTGTTTGGGTCGTGACCGGGAGGGAGGCCGGGGAAACAGCTGAGGATGACTCGGCGCTTTTCTACATGGATGTTTTTAATTTGTTGTTTTCTGTCTTTCCTCTCCTTATCTGCACGTCCTCTGTCCCCCCCAACCCCAGTCCATCAGAGACAAAGGTTAAAAAAGCTTCCTCCCTCCCTCCCTACATACTTTCTTTCACCTAAAATGGTCCCTTAACAACCGATTTATGTTTGCAAAGTGAAAGAAATAGAAAATTAACACTAATCTTAAATGGACTTTTATTTGTATGACTTTGTTTGACTATGAAAATGTAGTACAAGAGACTTGATGCCCTTTCTGTTCTCTTGTGTTTATCATAGCTGGTTGCAGATACATGTAGTTTCTTTTTCAACACTTAACATGAGCTTCCAGTTTAGACTCATTGTTAAAGTACATTTGTCTGTTAATCAGAGGTATATTTGTGTCTCTGTCTTGCGATAATGTACAGTGGAGAGAAAAAAGGTTTTCTTACCAACTGTCACTACTCTTTTATTGAGAAATGTGTTTTTATTTATAAATATAGTTTTATGACTTTAATGTGTTTTTGTGTGTGTGTCAAGAAGCCTGGGGAAGGACATTATGTGTGTGTGTGTGTGTGTGTGTGTGTGTGTGTGTGTTTAAGCTTCCTTTTAACTGGTTGATCCACTGCATCAAAAAGCTTCCAAATGTAAAGGTCTGGATATGACACTTTATGAAGGGAAAATGCTAAGGGAGCATGACTTGATCATGCAGTTCCAGGATACATATTTTGAGATGAAGTTGGTAGGACTGCTGTAGCATCAAATCAAATTCTATTAGTCATGTGCCGAATACAACAGGCCTTACAATGAAATGCTTACTTACGAGCCCTAAACCAACAATGCAGTATAAAAAAAATATAAAAAATAAGGTTAAGAATAAAAGTAACAAGTAATTAAAGAGCAGCAGTAAAATAACAATAGCGAGACTATACAGGGGGGGATTGATACAGAGTCCATGTGTGGGGGCACTGGTTAGTTAAGGTAATATGTACATGTAGGTAGTGTTATTAAAGTGACTATGTGTAGATGACAACAGAGAAGCAGTGGTGTAAAGAGGGGGTGAGGGGTTGGCACTGCAAATAGTCTGGGTAGCCATTTGCCTAGATGTTCAGGAGTCTTATGGCTTGGGGTAGAAGCTGTTTAGAAGCCTCTTGGACCTAGACTTGGTGCTCCAGTACCGCTTGCCATGCGGTAGCAGAGAGAACTGTCTGGGTCTTTGACAATTTTTAGGGCCTCCTCTGACACCGCCTGGTATAGAGGTCCTGGATGGAAGGAAGCTAGGCCCCAGTGATGTACTGGGTCGTTCGCACTACCCTCTGTAGTGCCTTGCGGTCGGAGGCCGAGCAGTTGCCTTACCAGGCAGTGATGCAACCAGTCCGGATGCTCTCGATGGTACAGCTGTAGAACCTTTTGAGGATCTGAGGACCCATGCCAAATCTTTTCAGTCTCTTGAGGGGGGAATAGGTTTTGTCGTGCCCTCTTTACGACTGGTTTAGTTTGTTTGGACTATGGTAGTTTGTTGGTGATGTGGACACCAAGGAACTTGAAGCTCTCAACCTGCTCCACTGCAGCCCCGTAGATGAGAATGGGGGTGTGCTCGGTCCTCTTTTCCCCGTAGTCCACAATCCTCTCCTTTGTCTTGATCACATTGAGATAGAGAGGTTGTTGTCCTGGCACCACACGGCCAGGTCTTCGACCACCTCCCTATAGACTGTCTCATCGTTGTCGGTGGTCAGGCATACCACTGTTGTGCCATCGGCAAACTTAATGATGGTGTTGGAGTCATGCCTGGCCGTGCAGTAATGAGTGAACAGGGAGTACAGGAGGGGACTGAGCACGCACCCCTGAGGGACCCTGTGTTGAGGATCAGCGTGGCAGATGTGTTGTTACCTACACTTACCACCTGGGGGCGGCCGGTCAGGAAGTTCAGGATCCAGTTGCAGAGGGAGGTGTTTAGTCCCAGGGTCCTTAGCTTATTGATGAGCTTTGAGGGCACTATGGTGTTACACGCTGAGCTGTAGTCAATGAACAGCATTCTCACATAGGTGTTCCTTTTGTCCAGGTGGGAAAGGGCAGTGTGAAGTGCAATAGAGATTGCATAAGTTACAAATAAACAAACAAAAAAACACTATCGGCTGGGGGCACTATCGGCTGCCTTCTTCTCCGGTGCCATCTTACACATTCATATATGGAACTAATGTGGAATCCTTATATTATGTAGGGATACAATTGAATGTCCTGGAAACAATATTGATTTTGCTATCCTTTTCCAGTAGACAGAATAAATGACCAATGTGATTATCTTCAGGGTGCAGTTTGACTGTTCCCAGTTCAGTTCAACCGTGCCTTTTTCCAATGGTATCCAGCTGCAACACTGAAGTAGCTGTGACTAAAACCAATACTAACCCCATCTCCCTACCACATTTATTTTAATTTTATTGAACCTTTAACTAGGCAAGTCAGTTAAGAATTCATTCTTATTTACTGGCAAAAGGCCTTCTGCAGGGACGGGGGCTGGGATTAAAATAAAAAATATAGGACAAAACACCACGATGAGAGCCCTAAGACGACAACAGCGTGGCAGCAACACATGACAACACAACATGGTAGCAGCATAAAACATGGCACAAACATTATTGGGCAAAGACAACAGCACAAAGGACAAGAACATAGAGATAACAATACATCACATAAAGCAGCCACAACTGTCAGTAAGAGTGTCCATGATTGAGTCTTTGAATGAAGAGACAGATAAAACTGTCCAGTTTGAGTGTTTGTTGCAGCTCATTCCAGTCGCTAGCTGCAGCGAACTGAAAAGAGGAACGACCCAGGGATGTGTGCGCTCTGGGGACCTTTAACAGAATGTGACTGGCAGAATGGGTGGAGGGATTGAGGCCTAAAATGCATGTACTCATTTTCTTTCCTAGATTGCTTTCCGCCTCTTTCCGTTCCTAGCTTCCTCTGCTTAGCTTTTTTATGGCTATTTTTGCATGAATTCTTACTTTGCTTGCTCATGTTCATGCAATAATTTTCTATGACTGACAAACCTTTGTAGATCATGAATTGGAAGCTACACACTTATCTCAGCCTTCCAGATCAGGAATACTACATTTGTAGCTTTGTTCCATGCGCAGCGTGTTTACCTGTTGCTGCTGACCAAGATGACCAATGAAGAGGAATGAAAGGCAGACTCCAAGTTAGGCTGAAAAGACGGCATACACAACCTCTTCCTAGTATCCTGATGGTTAATGTCCAGTTGCTGGATAATAAACTTTGAACTCAGAGCAAGGCTTCAATCGTGGAGGGACATCAGGGAGTGCTGTGTGTGTTTTTACAGAGACATGGCTTATGGATGATGCAGTCTACTCAGCTATTCAACCAGACGGCTATCCCATTTTCCAAATGGATCGAACGGCGGCTTCTGGTAACAGTAAGCAGGGAGGGTTATGTTTCCTCATTAACAATTCCTGGTGTACCGAAGTTGAAAACATCTCGAGTTCCTGTTCACCCGACCTGGAGTTTCTGATGCTAAACGCCGACCCCACTATATGCCGAGGGAATTTACGTGTGTTATCACAGCTGTGTTTACTGCCACAAGCAAATACCAAGGTAGCACTCAGCGAACTGAACAAGATCATCCTGTTCTGGATGACTGTGATCACGCTCTCGGTAGCCGATGTGAACAAAACCTTTAAACAGGTCAACATTCACAAAGCCGCTGGGCCAGACGGATTACCAGGACGTGTACTCAAAGCATGTGTGGACCAACTATCAAGTGTCTTCACTGACATTTTCAACCTCTCCCTGACCGAGTATGTAATACCTACACCATGGTCCCTGTGCCCAAGGAAGAAAAGGTAACCTGCCTAAATGATTATCGCCCGTGGCACTCACGTCGGTAGCCATGAAGTGCTTTGAAAGGCTGGTCATGGCTCACATCAACAGCATCCTCCCGGACACCATAGACCCACTCCAATTCACATACCGCCCCAACAGATCCACAGATGACGCAATCTCAATCGCACTCCACACTGCCCTTTCCCACGTGGACAAGAGGAACACCTATGTGAGAATGCTATTCATTGACTACAGCTCAGCTTTCAACACCATAGTGCCCACGAAGCTCATCACTAAGCTAAGGACTCTGGGACTAAACACCTCCCTCTGCAACTGGATCCTGGACTTCCTGACCGGCCGCCCCAGGTGGTAAGAGTAGGCAACAACACGTCTGCCACGCTAATCCTTAACACTGGAGCCCATCATGGGTGTGTACTACGTCCCCTCCTGCATTCCCTGATCACCCACGACTGCGTGGCCAAACATGACTCCAACACCATCATTAAGTTTGCCGATGACACAACAGTGGTAGGCTTGATCACCGACAACGATGAGATGGCCTATAGGGAGGTGTGGTGCCAGGACAACAACCTCTCCCTCAATATGAGCAAGACTAAGGAGCTGACCGTGGACTACAGGAAAAAGCGAGCCGAACAGGTCCCCATTTCCATCGACGGGGCTGTAGTGGAACAGGTCGAGAGTTTCAAGTTCCTTGTTGTCCACATCACCAACAAACTATCATGGTCCAAACATACCAAGACAGTCGTGAAGAGGGCACGACAAAACCTTTTCCCCCTCAGGAGACTGAAAAGATTTGACATGGGTCCCCAGATCCTCAAAAGGTTCTACAGCTGCACCATTGAGAGCATCCTGACCGGTTGCATCACCGCCTGGTATGGCAACTGCTTGGCATCTGACCGTAAGGCGCTACAGAGGGTAGTGCGAATGGCCCAGTACATCACTGGGGCCAAGCTTCCTGTCATCCAGGAACTATATAATAGGCGGTGTCAGAGGAAAGCCCATCAAATTGTCAGAGACTCCAGTCACCCAAGTTATAGAATGTTTTCTCTGCTACCACACGGCAAGCGGTACCGGAGCTCCAAGTCTAGAACCAAAAGGCTCCTCAACAGCTTATATCCCCAAGCCATAAGACTGCTGAACAATTCATAAAATCGCCACCGAACAATTTACATTGACCCCCCACTTTTGTACACTGCTGTTACTCGCTGTTTGTTTGTTACCTATGAATAGTCACTTCACCCCCACCTACACGTGCAGATTACCTTAACTAGCCTGTACCACCACACACTGACTCGGTACCGGTGCCCCCTATATATAGCCTCATTATTATTATTCTAGTTGTTACTTTTTATTATTACTTTTTATTTTATTCTAGTTGGTAAATATTTTCTTCTTCTTTAACTGTTTGTTAAGGGCTTGTAAGTAAGCATTTCACAGTAAAGTCTACACTTGTTGTATTCAGCGCATGTGACAAATAAAGTTTGATTTGATTTGAAAATCATTAACCAGTAAGAATCTTCTCACCCGGAAGCAGTCTTTTATTGCAGCGTGTGATTTAAACCAAGCACGTTTAAAACACATTTTTCCAAAATATCACCAACATGTATCCTGACCATCTACAGTATATTTTTTATTTAACTAGACAAGTCAGTTAAAGAACAAATTCTTATTTTACAATGACAGCCTACCCCGGCCAAACCCTACCCTGTTGTTCAAACCCTACCCTAACCCAGATGACGCTGGGCCAATTGTGCGCCGCCCTATGGGACTCACGATCACAGCCAGTTGTGATACAGCCTGGGATCAAACCAGGGTCTGTAGTGATGCCTCTATCACTGAGATGCAGTGCCTTAGACCGCCGCGCCACTCGGGAGCCAATGTATAGCTAACAACATCACAAAGACGATGCACATGGTTCAATGGTGAAGAAGTCTGTGTTGTTCATTCTGGATGGCCTGACAGCTAGCAACATGACAAGAAGTTGCCGTGTGGGGAATCAGGTGGCTCGTTTCAGCTAGTTTTAACTTGTTCTTCATACCATGTCTTGTTTTGACTGATGTCATGCCTTACTGAACAAAAATATAAATGCAACATAAAACAATTTCACTGAGTTACAGTTCAGATAAGGAAATCAGTCAATTGAATTAAATTCATTAGGCCCTAATCTATGGATTTCACATGACTGGGCAAGGGTGCAGGCCTGGGAGGGCATATGCCCACCCACTTGGGAGCCAGGCCCACCCACTGGAGAGACAGAATCAGCCAATCAGAATTTGTTTTTCCCCACAAAAGGGGCTTTATTACAGACAGAAATACTCCTCAGTTTCATCAGCTGTCCAGGTGGCTGGTCTCAGACGATTCTGCAGGTGAAGAAGCCAGATGTGGAGGTCCTAAGCTGTCGTGGTTACATGTGGTCTGTGGTTGTGAGGCTGGTTGGACGTACTGCCAAATCCTATAAAACGACGTTGGAGGTTTAGTGAAATTAACGTTCATATCTCTGGCAACAGTTCTGTTGAATATTCCTGCAGTCAGCATGCCAATTGCATACTCCCTCAACATTTGAGGCACCTGTGGCATTGTGTTGTATGACGACAACTCCACATTTTAGAGTGGCCTTTTATTGTCCCCAGCACAAGGTGCACCTGTGTTATGATCATGCTGTTTATTCCACTCCTTGATTTTCCACACCTGTCAGGTGGATGGATTATCTTGGCAAAGGAGAAATGCTCACTAACAGGGATGTAAGCAAATGTGTGGCAAACATATTTGAGAAATAATATTTTTATGCAAATGGAACATTTCTGGGATTTTTTGTCCACCTCATGAAACATGGGACCAACACTTTACATGTTGCGTTTATATTTCTGTTCATTATAATATGGAAAAATGTGCTAGCTAGTTAGCCAACAATTGTAACTATGTATGTGAGAGACAGGTGCTCATTGTCAAATGGATTTATGGTTTCAATAAACATTGGAGACGAAATATACACTACATGACTTGCTCGTTGAACATCTTATTCCAAAATCATGGGATTAATATGGAGTTGGTCCCCCCTTTGCTGCTATAACAGCCTCCACTCTCTGGGAAGCCTTTCCACTAGAACATTGTTGTGGGGAACATTGTTGTGGCGACTTGCTTCCATTCAGCCACAAGAACATTAGTGAGGTCGGGCACTGATGTTGGTCGATTAGGCCTGGCTCACAGTGAGTGTTCCAATTCATCCCAAAGGTGTTCGATGGGATTGAGGTCAGGGCTCTGCATGCCAGTCAAGTTCTTCCACACCGATCTCGACAAACCATTTCTATATGGACCTCGCTTTGTGCATGGGGGCATTGTCATGCTGAAACAGGAAAGGGCCTTCCCAATAAATGTTGCCAAAAAGTTGGAAGCACAGAATCGTCATTGCATGCTGGAACATTAAGATGTCCCTTAACTGGAACTAAGGAGCCTGAAACATGAAGAACAGTTCCAGACCATTATTCCTCTTCCACCAAACTGTACAGTTGGCACTATGTGGTCGGGCAGGTAGAGTTCTCCTGGCATCCTCCAAACCCAGATTAGTTCGTCGGACTGCCAGATGGTGAAGCGTGATTCATCACTCCAGAGAATGCGTTTCCACTGCTCCAGAGTCCAATGACGGCGAGCTTTACACCACACAAGCCAACGCTTGGCATTGCGCATGGTATTCTTAGGCTTTTGTGCGGCTGCTTGGCCATTGAAACCCATTTCATGAAGCTCCCGACAAACAGTTATTGTGCTGACGTTGCTTCCAGAGGCAGTTTGAAACTCAGTAGTGAGTGTTGCAACTGAGGACAGATTACTTTTACTCGCTTCAGCAGTCGGCGGACCCGTTCTATGAGCTTGTGTGGCCTACCACTTCGCGGCTGAGCCGTTGTTGCTCCTTGAACTTTCCAGTTCACAATAACAGCACTTACAGTTGACTGGGGCAGCTCTAGCAGAGCAGAAATTTGACAAACTGACTTGTTGGAAAGGTGTCATCCTATGACGGTGCCATGTTGAAAGTCACTGAGCTCTTCAGTAAGGCCATTCTACTGCCAATGTGTGTCTATGGAGATTGCAAGGTTTAGGGTTCAGTGAATGATTTGTTCCAAATACAATGCTTTGAGTTTTTGAAATATTTAGGACTAACTTATTTCTTGCCACCCATTCTGAAACAGGACTGCAGCTCTTTGTTATGTGTTGCAGTGATTTTACTTGCTGTGGTAGCTGACATGTATAATGTTGAGTCATCAGCATACATAGACACACAGTCTTTACTCAGAGCTAGTGGCAGGTCATTAGTAAAGATTTTTAAAAGTAAGGGGCCTAGACAGCTGCCATGCAGAATGCCTAACTCTACCTGGATTATGTTGGAGAGGCTTCCATTAAAGAACACCATCTGTGTTCTGTTAGACAGGTAACTCTCGATCCACAATATAGCAGGGAATGTAAAGCCATAACACATACCAGTCAAAAGTTTGGACACACCTACTCATTCAAGGGTTTTACTTCATTTTTACTATTTTCTACATTGTAGAAAATAGGACCCTGTCTTTCAAAGATAATTTGTAAAAATCCAAATCACAGATCTTCATAGTAAAGGGTTTAAACACTGTTTCTCATGCTTGTTCAATGAACCATAAACAATTAATGAACATGCACCTGTGGAACGGTCGTTAAGACACTAACAGCTTACAGACGGTAGAAAATTAAGGTCAGTTATGAAAACTTAGGACACTAAAGAGGCCTTTCTACTGACTCTGAAAAACACCAAAAGAAAGATGCCCAGGGTCCCTGCTCATCTGCGTGAACATACCTTAGGCATGCTGCAAGGAGGCATGAGGACTGCAGATGTAGCCAGGGAAATAAATTGCATTGTCCGTACTGTGAGATGCATCAGACAGTGCTACAGGGAGACAGGATGAGCAGCTGATCGTCCTCGCAGTGGCAGTCCACGTGTAACAACACCTGCACAGGATTGGTACATCCGAACATCACACCTGCGGAACAGGTACAGGATGGCAACAACAACTGCCCGAGTTACACCAGGAATGCACAATCCCTCCATCAGTGCTCAGACTGTCCGCAGTAGGCTGTGAGAGGCTGGACTGAGGGCTTGTAGGCCTGTAAGGCAGGTCCTCACCAGACATCACCAGCAACAATGTCGCCTATGGGCAGTACTGGCAAAAAGTGCTCTTCACTGACGAGTCGCGGTTTTGTCTCACCAAGGGTGATGGTCGGATTCGCGTTTATCACCGAAGGAATGAGCGTTACACCGAGACCTGTACTATGGAGTGGGATCGATTTGCAGGTGGAGGATCCGTCATGGTCTGGGGCGGTGTGTCACAGCATCATCGGACTGAGCTTGTTGTCATTGCCGGCAAACGAAACGCTGTCCGTTACAGGAAAGACATCCTCCTCCCTCATGTGGTACCCTTCCTGCAGGCTCATCCTGACATGACCCTCCAGCATGACAATGCCACCCGCCATACTGCTCGTTCTGTGTGTAATTTCCTGCAAGACAGGAATGTCAGTGATCTGCCATGGCCAGTGAAGAGCCCGGATCTCAATCCCATTGAGCACGTCTGGGACCTGTTGGATTGGAGGGTGAGGGCTAGGGCCATTCCCCCCAGAAATGTCCGGGAACTGGCAGGTGCCTTGGTGGAAGAGTGGGGTAATCTCTCACAGCAAGAACTGGCAAATATGGTGCAGTCCATGAGGAGGAGATTACTGACAATAGAATACTGTTTGTTATCTTTGATTTTGACCCCCCCTTTGTTCAGGGCCAAATTATTCTATTTATGTTAGTCACATGTCTGTGGAACTTGTTCAGTTTATGTCTCAGTTGTTGAATCTTGTTATGTTCATATATATATGTACACCTGTTAAGTTTGCTGAAAATAAACGCAGTTGACAGTGAGAGGATGTTTCTTATTTTGCTGAGTTTTTTATACAGTGCCTTGCGAAAGTATTCGGCCCCCTTGAACTTTGTGACCTTTTGCCACATTTCAGGCTTCAAACATAAAGATATAAAACTGTATTTTTTTGTGAAGAATCAACAACAAGTGGGACACAATCATGAAGTGGAATGACATTTATTGGATATTTCAAAATCAAAAACTGATAAATTGGGCGTGCAAAATCACTCTCCAGAAGTTCAGTGAGGATCTCTGAATGATCCAATGTTGACCTAAATGACTAATGATGATAAATACAATCCACCTGTGTGTAATCAAGTCTCCGTATAAATGCACCTGCACTGTGATAGTCTCAGAGGTCCGTTAAAAGCGCAGAGAGCATCATGAAGAACAAGGAACACACCAGGCTGGTCCGAGATACTGTTGTGAAGAAGTTTAAAGCCGGATTTGGATACAAAAAGATTTCCCAAGCTTTAAACATCCCAAGGAGCACTGTGCAAGCGATAATATTGAAATGGAAGGAGTATCAGACCACTGCAAATCTACCAAGACCTGGCCGTCCCTCTAAACTTTCAGCTCATACAAGGAGAAGACTGATCAGAGATGCAGCCAAGAGGCCCATGATCACTCTGGATGAACTGCAGAGATCTACAGCTGAGGTGGGAGACTCTGTCCATAGGACAACAATCAGTCGTATATTGCACAAATCTGGCCTTTATGGAAGAGTGGCAAGAAGAAAGCCATTCCTTAAAGATATCCATAAAAAGTGTTGTTTAAAGTTTGCCACAAGCCACCTGGGAGACACACCAAACATGTGGAAGAAGGTGCTCTGGTCAGATGAAACCAAAATTGAACTTTTTGGCAACAATGCAAAACGTTATGTTTGGCGTAAAAGCAACACAGCTCATCACCCTGAACACCCCATCCCCACTGTCAAACATGGTGGTGGCAGCATCATGGTTTGGGCCTGCTTTTCTTCAGCAGGGACAGGGAAGATGGTTAAAATTGATGGGAAGATGGATGGAGCCAAATACAGGATCATTCTGGAAGAAAACCTGATAGAGTCAGCAAAATACCTGAGACTGGGACGGAGATTTGTCTTCCAACAAGACAATGATCCAAAACATAAAGCAAAATCTACAATGGAATGGTTCAAAAATAAACATATCCAGGTGTTAGAATGGCCAAGTCAAAGTCCAGACCTGAATCCAATCGAGAATCTGTGGAAAGAACTGAAAACTGCTGTTCACAAATGCTCTCCATCCAACCTCACTGAGCTCGAGCTGTTTTGCAAGGAGGAATGGGAAAAAATGTCAGTCTCTCGATGTGCAAACCTGATAGAGACATACCCCAAGCGACTTACAGCTGTAATCGCAGCAAAAGGTGGCGCTACAAAGTATTAACTTAAGGTTGTTAACAATGTTGAGGGAATCCTATTTGTGTGAGAAAAAGATACTCATATGACAGGTCAAATATACAAAAGATATACAAATGCTGAACTGTAGTCAATGAACAGCATTCTCAAATAGGTGTCCAGATGTGTCATGAGGTGCTTCATGAGCCTGGTCATGGCCCACATCAAGGCCAACATGCCAAGCACACTGACCCACTCCATTTTGCCTACCACTCCAAAAGATCCACGGAAGCTGCCATTTCCATCACTAATCACATGGTCGTAATACATCTGGACAACTGCAGAAGAGTTACAAGGTGTGTTGAACAAAATAATCCCAACCTAGGATCAGTTAGGGTCAAAGTAGTGGAATGGGGTAGGGATTGTTATTTTATGAAATAGTGGTATAGGTGTTGGCTAGTTGGTGGTGCAATTTTTTTCTTTTTTCCACTTTCTATTTTCATATCACAAAATGTAACGAGATTGACCATACACTACCTGACTGTAGGTGGAGGTCTGCACAAACAAAAATGTGTGAACACCATGATACCAACAAAGAAGAAGGAGTATCATTGGTCTGCTAGTGGGATGCTGGTACATGAGCAGAATTGAGCAGTTGGAAATCCCGCTCAGTGGTGCGCTGGGGCCTCCACCTCCTTGCCTCCTTGTTCAAAGAAAATAAAATGCCTCTCCAAATTCATTCAATTCATAAAAATCACAATTTAACCAACACCCATCTATTTGTGTGACTACCTGGACCTACCATTTGGTTTTAAAGTATTGAAACCAAACCATATGACATGAATGAAAAGTTATTTAATAAACATGAAAAGGTGAATGTATCTTTATTTAACTAGGCAAGTCAGTTAAGAACAAATTCTTATTTTCAATGACAGCCTAGGAACAGTGGGTTAACTGCCTTGTTCAGGGGCAGAATGACAGATTTGTACCTTGTCAGCTCAGGGGTTTCAACTTGCAACCTTCCGGTTACTAGTCCAAGCTCTAACCACTAGGCTACCCTGCCGCCCCATAAGCACTCATCATTTCAAATAGGCTACATGTTATATTAAACAACATATAAGCAATCCAAATAGGTCAGAAACCAGGCAGGGAGCCTAAGAAGGAACGACAATTAATTATGTAGGCTATGTTATTTCAATTATTTTAAGGCTATAGCCTACAAAGAAATACATTGTGAAGCATTTGCGAGTGTGACACAATAGGCTAGTAGGGACAATTTTACCTTGTGCACTGGTCAGTAAAGGACAGGTGGGAAGTATGGGATGTAGGAAGTTGTGTGGAGTAGACTATGGGTTCCGCTGGGCACACAGGGTTGAATGCCACGTTGTGGATGTGAAACAGGTCTGTGTGATGAGTGTTAAGGGGAGGAAACGATGGAGTATGTGTTGATATTTTGGGAGCTGTATGATGTAGATAGGGAGAGATTGTGTGAGGGGTTCGAGACAGTGTTGCCAACTCATTTTCAGGGTAAATTGCTTAAGGCAGGTTGATTTGTTGCTAAAAGTTGCTAAATAACGCTGTGATGTCATTGCGTGATAACGTAAAACTGCGTCATTACGTAGAATACACAGTAACGTTACTCAAATTGACTGGCCATCTCTACAAAAAATATGACTTGACATTTGTTCAGGTACAGACAGACTTCCACTCTTTTCTGTACTTCTGGCTGCACAATTTTGATTGAGACATGTTAATTGATGTTGTAAGTTCTGTTCAAGATCAAACATTCGTGACCAACTATATTCATTGGGTTTGCCTCGTCGAACCCGTACTATTACTGCTGCAGCCAGCCAACAATGACTTGCAATTTGCTGAAATTGCTGCTGCCTGTGCACGAGCTGAGCGCCTGCTGGTGACGTCACTCACAATGCACTTTTGCAACCAGGCACGTGTGTTGTGACTGAGTGTGTGACAGAAAATCGTTTTTGTGTCATTTAGAGGGAAAATAAGTGTATTTTAGAATTTGAGTCACTTTTCAAAAGTTGCTAAAGTTCCAAATAAATGTTTTAAAGTAGCTAAATTTGTTGCTAGGTGCTGTTTGAAAAAAAAGTTGCCAGGGTAGTCTGAAAAGTTGCTAAATCTAACAACAACATTGCTAAATTGGCATCACCGGTTCGAGAGGCTTTGACGGGTTTTTAAATATTTTTTATTTATTTTTTATTTCACCTTTATTTAACCAGGTAGGCAAGTTGAGAACAAGTTCTCATTTACAATTGCGACCTGGCCAAGATAAAGCAAAGCAGTTCGACACATACAACAACACAGAGTTACACATGGAGTAAAACAAACATACAGTCAATAATACAGTAGAAACAAGTCTATATACGATGTGAGCAAATGAGGTGACATAATGGAGGTAAAGGCAAAAAAAGGCCATGGTGGCAAAGTAAATACAATATAGTAAGTAAAACACTGGAATGGTAGGTTTGAAGTGGAAGAATGTGCAAAGTATAAATAAAGATAATGGGGTGCAAAGGAGCTAAAATAAATACAGTAGGGAAAGAGGTAGTTGTTTGGGCTAAATTATAGATTGGCTATGTACAGGTGCAGTAATCTGTGAGTTGCTCTGACAGCTGATGCTTAAGGCTAGTGAGGGAGATAAGTGTTTCCAGTTTCAGAGATTTTTGTAGTTCGTTCCAGTTTGAGTGGTGTAGTGGGAGGAAAGGGGCGTGGCCCTCAGGGCTCTATTTCTTAGAGGACTCATGAAGGAAGTTTAATGTAATTGGGTCGTGACTGGCCTCACACTCCAGTACAGTTGGTGGCGGTGTACTCACCAAGAAGAAGACGCTGGTCAACTGACTTCTAAAGAGGAGGGGAAAGCAGTAGGAGCATAATTAGCGAGTGTGTGTTGTAGAACTTTTGCTAACGAACCCTGAAATATATCGGAGTAAAAAGGGACGTGGACTTAGGTGTGTGAGAAGACTGAGGTAAGATTGTAATTATATCGAAGACAAACTAGTCAAACATATTCAACAGTAAACACAGTCTAGCTAGCTACCGGCGTTTATACCAGAAAGGCGCTAGCTAACGTTAATTTTAGGCTGGCAGCTAGCTAACTATAGTATGTCTTGCTAACTCTCCATCCTGTTTATCCCAAACCGAAGGTCAACTATCCACTAAAGTTGTATGTGTAGCTAGCAAGACATGGTGGAGTATACGTTTCAGTTGTGCGTTAAAGTGAAGGGAGAATATAAACAATTTATGAAATTGTCGAGATGGCGAGCTATCTTTTCCGGTCAGGCAGACATCTTGGTGGGGCAATAAAACAGCGAGTAAACCGCTTAACGTTAGTGGCTTCATGCCATGCACACCGTGTCCGTCAAGTCAAACAACATCCTCCTTTCGTGGAAGGGAAATTATCTTGCTAATCCAGCTATATGTGTGTCCAGCTAAGTAAAAGCAGGTGCTGGCACGGGGAACTGTCTCGCCTTCTGTTACCGTAACTGGTCACAGCTAGAATTCCATGAATGTCTTTCATTTAATGCATATTATTCGTACGCCTCATTATATTATAAACTACAGCAAATGATTAACGTTAATACGTTCTGTCCCCCACCGCACTGGGCATAATAAAGAAATTCTGTATTTTTCAATCCAATACCAGCAACCGTCCATATGAACTTGAAACCACTCCCATACTATTCATAGGTTATTCATAGGGAATTTTGCAAAACATTAAGACTAACTAAAATGGCTCTCATTATCATATCTAAGCTACTACTGCATGTAACATGAATTTGACTTGGTGAAATGTCTTATCACCCATTCGCTCTTCGGTAGGTGGGTGTTGTTTTCACCATGGCCAGTTTGGACTAAGGAGCAGCCACGATGATTGGAGGACTGTTTATCTACAACCACAAAGGGGAGGTCCTTATCTCTCGTGTCTACCGCGATGACATAGGGTAAGTAAGGTGGTAATTGGTTCTGGGGATTATAGAAGTGGGTTCTGTTACGAGGGGAGAAGGAGATAGGAAATGGTGTCCACCTGGTTGGCCTGAGGTAAGTTAGGGAGATGAATAAGATCACTTTATTTGTCAATTGTACACAAGGTCCAACAGGAATTTGACTTCTGCTTTATCCCAACCCCTCTGAAAGACGCACATGCAGGTTGGAGCAGTGGGTTGCCACACGGGGCACCCGTGGAATAGTTGTTGGGGGGATGGTTAGGTGTCTTGCTCAAGGGCATAACGGCTGGCAATAGAATCTAGAATTTGATAGACCCAACCCCTAGCTTGCCAGCTCACTTCCCGACTGCTCTGCCTTGAAGTGATCACTGAGGTTCAATGTGAACTGATCAGTGTAAGTAATCACACAGCTTTCACCTGTCAAGCCCTGTCTGATTAGGTTTGCTTCAGGGGAGGGATCGGGGAAGGAAACCCCCAAATTTTGGTCAACCAAGAGTCTGTTCTTTCGACCCACCGATTGGTCGAAATTAAGTGAATTTTTCCATGTAGACATCCTGTGTTTTAATCAAGTAATGTAAACTTACCCCATTCCGTACAAATGTGCGCAACCGCAACATTCAAACAAGCCTACAAAGAAAACGAATGGGACTGTAGCGACTGTGACGTCAAAATCGGGGGTGTGAACTAGGTTTCTATTCAGGCGTTGATCGACAGGGTAATGGCTCTATAGTATTGGAGAAAAGTTGAGAGAACTGACCCTCCGTTACATCTTGACATGTCATGTTGTAATGTACAGCAGGCATAAAGCAAATATTTCTGTCTTAAAATCTCTCTCCACCAGGTGTAGCACTTCTCTCATCATTTAAAAACAAGAAATGGACAGTGACTGGGGTAAGGGGGATACCTAGTCACTTTTTTCGTCGCCATTGCCGGCAATCATCATTCTCAAAGCCGCTGTTTACTTCGAAGATCACTTTAGCACCGCCCTAAAAACCTGATTAACATTCGACACAAACCTTCAAATAGTTATGTAATGACACATTATATAAAATCTTTAGTGTTTTATTTACATTTTAGAGGTGATAAGTTGGACAAATCGAGTGGAAAAAAAGCAATTTTCCCACACAACTGTCCTTCTCACTGTCACGCATTAGTTTCGCTTCCCCACTCGCCATTTTTAAAAAGACCCAACGGGGCTCATTGCCTGCTTGAATTATGTGGAAATGGGCAGCGTTTAGGTCATGTAATTGATTCTGTTGGAAAGGGGAGAAATTGTGCTTTACAATGGTATTGACATTACAGGTAATCTGGAAGTATTACCTTTTTGGGGCGCTAAAATAAGGGCAATTGTACGGACCAAGGCGATGTACGAGTTTACATTATAGTGTATTCAACGTATTCAGTCCCCTTCACGGTTTCCTCATTTTGTTACGTTATAGCATTATTCTAGAATTGATTAAATTGCTTTTTCCCTCAAATATATATACACAATACCCCATAATGACAAAGCAAAAACAGGTTTAGATTTTTTTTCTCCAAATGTATTAAAAATAAAAAATCTGAAATATTTACATGAGTATTCAGACCCTTTCCAATGGGACTCAAAATTGAGCTCAAGTGAATCATGTTTTTGTTGATCATCCTTCAGATGTTTCTACAACTTGATTGGAGACCACCTGTGGTAAATTCAATTGATTGGACATGATTTGGAAAGGCACACACCTCTCTATACGTTCCCACAGTTGACAGTGCATGTCAGCAAAAACCAAGCCGTGATGTCGAAGGAATTGCCTGTAGAGCTCCAAGACAGTATTGTGTCGAGGCACAGATCTGGGGAAGGGTACCAAAACATTTCTGCAGCATTGAAGGTCCCCAAGAACACAGTGGTCTTCATCATTCTTAAATGAAAGAAGTTTGGAACCACCAATACTACTAGAGCTGGCCTGCTGGAACAATCGGGAGAGAAGGGCCTTGGTCAGGGAGATGACCAAGAACCCCATGATCACTTTGACACAGCTCCAGAGTTCCTCTGTGGAGATGGTGTCCTTCTGGAAGGTTCTCCCATCTCTGCAGCACTCCACCAATCAGGCCTTTATGGTAGAGTTGCCAGACAGAAGCCACTCCTCAGTAGAAGGCACATGACAGTCTGCTTGGAGTTTGCCAAAGGCATCTAAGGACTCAGACCATGGCCTGAATGCCAAGTGTCATGTCTGGAGGAAACCTGGCACCATCCCTATGGTGAAGCATGGTGGTGGCAGCATCATGCTGTGGGGACTGGGAGAATAGTCCAAACCGAGGGGAAAGATAAACGGAGCAAAGTACAGAGATCCTTGATGAAAACCTGCTCCAACGCGCTTAGATCCTCAGCCCTGGGTGAAGGTTCATTGTCTGAATGTCCTTGAGCTGCCCAACCAGAGCCTGGACTTGAACCCGATCGAACATCTCTGGAGAAACCTGAAAATAGCTGTGCAGCGACGCTCCCCATCCAACCTGACAGGGCTTGAGAGGGTCTGCAGAGAAGAATGGGAGGAACTCCCAAAATACAGGTGTGCCAAGCTTGTAGCGCCATACCCGAGAAGACAAAGCTGTAATCGCTGCCAAAAGTGCTTCAACAAAGTACTGAGTAAAGGGTCAGAATACTTATGTAAATGTGAGAGATCCATCTTTTTTTTGTGCCGGGCTCAAACTTACTGCGCGGTCTGTGTTGCTTAAGCTGCAAACTTAATTACAGCCATTTCTGATAAGTTCTGTTACTGAAATCCCTCATATTTTTTGGAAAAACATTCCCTATTCCCTCAAGCCTTGCTCTCTACAAAATACATCTATGCATCGTGTGCACATGACCAATAGGGCCTGACCTATAGCATATCATAATCACGTCAATAAATAGCTTACAACAAACTCGGAACGTTCGTTCATTCGTGAATGCAATTTCCGAAATGGAACGATTTATATATTGTTTAAGCTATTTTTTTAAATTTTTTATAACAAATGCAATTGCATTTCAAATCACGAATGACTCGTATGGTGTGTGATGATTTATTGATACAGTAGCCTATAAGTATTGAAATATAGGCCTAAGTAAGTTACGGTATTAAGACAAAACAGAATGTACTCTTATGCCTACTACTCGACCGTGGTAATACAAGACTACTATGCTAAGCCTACTAATGATAATGACGTTACCTATTATTATAATGATCATAATATTAACAATAAGGAGATCAAGAAAAAGGAGCATACTTAAATTATATTTATAGTATTGTAATTATTCTGACAATTTGGAACAATGTAAACAACACTAACTATATGATAAATAATACCAGAAGCTGTTCTAATGAAAATAAGTGTAAAGCTTTTATAGCAAAGATTAAAAACAACTACATTTGTGTAATTGTTTACTTGACATGTCGTTGCGTGAGGCTTCGTGCTCACGGATTCAGTAGGCTATTAAACACACACAAACAGGCAACAGAAGCAGGATCTGTCTTATTTCTGTATATATATACATGGATGATTTGTAAAGCCAGGCACATTTAACAGTTAGTCTATTGATTATACACAAGTTGGTTTCCTCTCTCCTCACTTTTCTTAGTCCATAATGCAAGGCCTGTTTTCTGATCTCCTCATTCTGCTGCTGCCTCCACTGCATTGTTCTCAACACCAATATACTGGTTAACTTTGCTATTATGCACATAGCAACATGGTCTAGGAAAAGATGCCAATTCAACAGCGCATTGATGCGTTTCAGAACCACGGAGAGCAACCTCTATCCAACGCGGGAGAAAGAGCATTTGTTATAAAATATTATTTGTATTATTGTTGCACCATTGTTCTTATGTAATATAACTATATACAATTTCCTTAGACTAATGTACTGTGCCATCCCCATGGCCTCTACAATGGATTGGTACTCAGACGCCAATCGGAGAGGTGAATTGTACACCATGATATTTAGAAGAAAAAAACAACATTTTGGTACTGCTCGACTAAAGAAATCTGTCGACCAACAGACTATTGACCAAACAATCGACCAGTCAACTAAATGGGGTCAGCCTAATAAATAAATATATAATTGTAATTACTTATGTTAACTTTGGTCTTAAAACAAGTGTCATGCCATTTTAAGTTATTGGTCTTTTCCTCCAAATGGTGATGGAGTGTGTGTACATTTTTTACAGGCATCACCTCAATGCACTGTATCAATCATTCTAATTCTAGCCCTTTGTCAAACCTAACCTCTAATTCACAAGATCATAGTTATGGGTAGCTGCTTTCATTAGTTTCATGTCCTTTTTATCTAGTGGTTAGGAAAGTGAGGTGGAAGGCAGTTTTTACATGTAGAGGAATTAGTGTAAACCGGTTATTAGAAGTACAGTCGAGCCTTGTAAGCCTTTATTTAATGGGCTGGTAATTGTCTTTTTTGAAATTGAGTACAATGTTTTTACTACTGAGATATTGGACCAGCATTACAAATATCTTGTGAAAGCTATATAAATATTGCGTTGGGAATGTTTTATCGTAACCTTGGTTGTCAGGTGAAAATTTAGAAAAACGTACTCTAAATTGACTCTTTGATAAACAAAACAACTCATCCAACAGGAAGAGTTCAACAGATGGGTCCACTCATTTTTTTTAAAAAAACATTTTTTTTTTTTTTTGCACCCACCAAAGAAAATAACTGTGCTAATACCCGACTATCATCTTGTGGATAATCACTATTGTATCAGGTCTCAGACATTGCAAGCTCTCTGGAGTAGCAAATGCTCAACCAACTATCTAACCACACCACTACAGCTCGGATTGATGCAGGATCAATACGTTCAACTGCCAAGATTTTCCAGAGGAGACTCGACACGTTCAAGCTGCTTAAGATTTTAAGAAGTTTTAAATTAAACCACTATTGGTGGTAAAAGTAGTTCATTTAACACATTGAAACTGCATTTGGTTGCCGACTACAGTGTTCCTCTACCATGGATGGTATTTCAACACATTGTTACTCGCTCTATGCACAAAAATGTATTTGTGTGCATTTTGTCTCTCTCTCCTTTACATCATCCCTCATCTCTTTATCCGTTTGCCATTTTCCTCCATATCGCCGTCTTTGCCACTGTAGGAATAGGTAAGCAATGCACCAGCCTATCGAGCATGTCCCCTGACCCATGGTAACCAATTCCTGACTCCCAATGCATGACCTCTGACCCACAGCAACTACCTGATGACACTTTCAGCATGTCAACTGACATATCAGTGACCAAAGAAAACAAAGTTAATTATTGCAACCAACTAATGCCTCACTGATTTTATACACCTATTAGCAACAGGTGTGGCTGAAATAGCCAAATACACTAAAGAAGGGGTGTCCACATACTTTTATGTGTGTGTGTCTCTTCCCACCTTAATGGACATTACCTTCTGAAAAACCGCAGGACAGACTCTGTTAAATGGGCAAGTATAGTACCAGTGCACCTTCCATCTTTACCTCCATCTGTCTTAACTAGTGCAGTCCTGACTCTGCAGAGTCCGTAATCTGAAATTGGTTCCAGAGATCCATATTTCTGGGAACTATTTCCCTGGATCGGCTCAGGTTCCAAATAGTGGTATGATTAACTACTAGGCAGTAGCTTTGTGGTCTATATCATTTTCACTACTTTCAAGCTCACAGAAGTTGTGGACCCGTCACCTAAGGATCTATTCCAGTATATTGCACATCACTGAGAATCGACAATCTTGTCTGGACATGCTGCCTCATCTGTAGTAAGAACTGTAGTGATTTATACATCTTCAGACCTACTTGACATCCAAAAGGGAATGTATGGAAGGTAGTGTAGGTGATTAGTGTGACTATCCCTCTGAAAGCCTAGAGGAGACTGGTAATTTATACACATTACTTTAGACTACTTATGTATATGCGTATTAACCAAGAGCGTGAAATGATGAGGTTGCTTTTGTTGTGATCAATTGCAGATGGAGGAACATCCTCTTCCACATTTGCTCATTACTCCTGACATGAAAGTAATCCGTATCTTGCTCTCTACCTCCTTTTCTCAGGCGCAACGCGGTGGACGCATTCCGTGTGAATGTGATCCATGCCCGGCAGCAGGTGCGCTCTCCTGTGACCAACATTGCACGTACCAGCTTCTTCCATGTCAAGCGCTCCAACATCTGGCTGGCGGCGGTCACCAAGCAGAATGTCAACGCCGCAATGGTGTTCGAGTTCCTCTACAAGATGTGCGACGTCATGGCCGCCTACTTTGGCAAGGTCAGCGAAGAGAACATCAAGAACAACTTTGTGCTGATCTACGAGCTGCTCGACGGTAACTGTCACTTCGCACAGTCATGCCATTCGTATCTTCTTTACTCTCTCTTACCCTTCATTTATTCATGATTTGGTTTCTTTGTTTTGTGTGCAGAGATCCTGGACTTCGGGTATCCCCAGAACTCTGAGACTGGAGCACTAAAGACCTTCATCACCCAGCAGGGCATCAAGGGCCAGGTGAGGATGAGAAGTATCCCCTTGTCATTGCTGATGACCTCTGCAATGGACTCTGTAGCAGAACTTGTGTGCCGTCAGTTTTCCAACTGTTTTCTAAAGGTTTCTCCTATTGTTTCTTCTTTCTCTGGGGTTGTGGACACTGCCGGATGCAGCATCAGGTAATGATGAGCCTCATTTGGTTTGGGCTGTTGATTTCAGTTCTATTTGGGACATTGGGCCTGGTTTCAACTATACGCTGTTTTTTTCCACTTCATATCATGTTGATCTCCCTCTCTCTTTTTACAGACAAAGGAAGAGCAGTCTCAGATCACTAGTCAGGTGACTGGGCAGATTGGTTGGCGTCGCGAAGGCATCAAGTATCGACGCAATGAGCTCTTCTTAGATGTGCTGGAGAGTGTCAACCTGCTTATGTCGCCTCAAGGTGAATGTTGGTCATAACACTTGAAAGTAAATGACCTAAACAGGTGTTGCATATGCTAAGAGCAAAAATAACTAGAGGAAGTGTAGGAGTAATGTTGTTTCAATGGGAGAATCACAATGGCATAGAGCTCGCATCCTCTCTCCTCGCCGCCTCCTCAAAACCCATTGAATGAGAGAGCCAGAGGTCCCTCCCCTCTGAGCTTCTCTTCCAATGGTTTTTGAGGAGAGAGGACACAAGGAGTATGCGATTGAGAAAAGGCCCTAATGATTGAACCTTTCACTTTTATCCCCTCCAGGTCAGGTCCTGAGTGCCCACGTGTCCGGCCGTGTGGTAATGAAGAGCTATCTCAGTGGAATGCCGGAGTGCAAATTTGGCATGAATGACAAAATTGTCATTGATAAGGCGGGTAAAGGCGGTGTCACTGATGAGGTGGGAAAGAGGTGAGTAAGGTTTTTTGGATGGACCCAGGGTTGGGGTTTATTCCTTTTCAATTCGGGAAGTAAACTGAAATTCCAATTGCAAATTTCATGAGGAGAATTGGAATTCCATTTTAGTTCCTGTTCTGAATTGAAAAGCATTTGACCCCAACTCTGGACAGAGCTTGTCATTAAAGGGCTGGAGCTTAATACATGAGACTTATGCTGCAGAATCAGATAAAGAATGTATTTCTCAATGGATTTTAAACTTGGTGTTGATTCTGACTTATTCTTCTGTGTAGGAAATAGGAATGCGATCTTTATCAGACCAACTGTCAGTCCCTGGACTAGGAACTCTATATAGAGCTTGTGTTGAGACTTACCATTTTTTCCATTCGATACATCTTTCTTTCCCTCTCTTGTTCTGTACCTCAGTGATTTAGGGGGAGGAGGAAGGTACTGTATTGATATCTGGCCTTACTCCCATACCTCCCTGCTGTCTTGTCTATGGTGTCATTAATGGCGACTGCTTTACTAAGCATTTGAGGAGGCTCCCAACATTTACTGTATTAATCGAATAGTGTGACTGCTAATTGATGAGAATCTAACTAGCCGCCTCAAATCTTTAGTGGACTTCCCAATGGTTGTGTATTTCTTAGTCATCAGTGAGTGTTAGCTTTATTACCCACCTGCTTGACCCTTAACCCTGACCCAGTCTTTGACAGGGATGGAGATTAGCATCCACTGGGTTGCTGTGGTATCCCTTTTTGTGTGTCTTTGTGTTTGTGTGTTTGGGTGGTGGTGGTGACGTGTGGGGAATGTAGAGTAGTATGTTTTTAAATGGCTGGTTTGTGTGTTAGTTTTTAATGTGTGTATGGTGCATAGACAGTCAACCCTTCTCCCTCTGCTCCTGTAGTACCAGTGGTAAGCAGTCCATAGCCATCGATGACTGTACGTTCAACCAGTGTGTGCGTCTCAGTAAGTTTGACTCGGAGCGCAGCATCAGCTTCATCCCCCCGGATGGAGAGTATGAGCTCATGAGGTAAGTGTGTCACAGGCTAAACTTCAAACCTATATTACCCTGTGAACGCGCATGTTTTGTAAGTCATCCCGCTTTCTGTGTGCATTTATATGTGCCCAATGATTGTGCCCCTCTATCTTTGGATGTCTTTGTACTGTTGCCCCCTGCATGTGTCTGCTTTGACATGAGTGTGGTGTGGTTTTACCAGGTACCGTACCACTAAAGACATCATCCTACCTTTCCGAGTCATTCCGCTGGTCAGAGAGGTGGGCCGCACCAAACTGGAGGTCAAAGTGGTCATCAAGTCCAACTTCAAACCCTCGCTACTGGCCCAGAAAATTGAGGTAGCTATTCAGCCTTTTGTCTTTTTAGATTGTGGTTAGTAACCTTGGGGTAAACCTGTTCTTTTGAAATTTATATTGTGTTTTGTCTCATAAACCTTGTATTTTCTTGGTCTGTGAATTCCACCTATTGTTCTAAAAAGTTCAGGTTTAGACTGCTGTATGAGAATTTGTTGATCATGTTATGACTTGTTTTCTGTTGCTCCAGGTGCGCATTCCCACGCCGCTCAACACAAGCGGTGTCCAGGTGATCTGCATGAAAGGCAAGGCCAAGTACAAGGCCAGCGAGAACGCCATCGTATGGAAGTTAGTATTATTTCAACCCTCTGCTTCTCCCCATCACAGTACCAAAGATCACACTCTTGTTTTGTATCTCCTTCCTTGATTGTGAATGTCTCTTTCTGATGCTGTATTGTTGTGGGTTTCCCTGCATGTAGGATCAAGCGCATGGCTGGGATGAAGGAATCTCAGATCAGTGCTGAAATCGAGCTGCTGCCCACCAACGATAAGAAGAAGTGGGCCCGTCCTCCCATCTCCATGAACTTTGAGGTAAGGTTGCAGTCACACTCACCCTCACAGCAGTAATGACAAATTTAGCATTTTAATATGCAGTTGTGTAGAACTTGTAACCTGGATGTCTTTGTACCCCTCAGGTTCCATTTGCCCCCTCCGGGCTGAAGGTGCGTTACTTGAAGGTGTTTGAGTCCAAGCTGAACTACAGTGATCATGATGTTGTCAAATGGGTGCGCTACATTGGCCGAAGCGGCATCTACGAGACTCGATGTTAGAGCGCGAGCTGAGGCATACCTAGCATTCTCCCTCCACACTTTACATATTTTCTTATGTCCCTCTCTTCCCTTTATTCCGCAATGTTAGGGATGAATAAAAAAAAAAACTGGCATAACGTACAGATACTGTATATGCAAAATGTGAACCATAGTATGGCATCTCTTACTATGGTTAAAGGTAGACTCAGCGATATGATGTAGAAAGTAAACAGCATAGTGGGTCATTTTCTGCAGCAACTAAGAGCGTTGAAGCTCAACTTCTCTGCTATTTTGGTGCCCTGCACTAAGTGTTGCATCTTGCTTATTTCAATAGCCAGTGCTGCTCATGGCAACATCATTTTGATGAGTCTACCTTCAACTTGCAAACAAGCTGCCCCTGTATAGAAAGAATACAAATAACGTGAAAACTGGTGGGGTTGAAGGGTCCATAATGTGGAGGAAAGTCCGGGTTAAGTGTTACTGTCCAGTCTGCAGTTTTTATTATAGGGTCAAGGTCTTCGAAGCGTCCACTTGTTATCCACCGTTTTTCTAAATGGCCTTTTGAGTCCAACATCCTCTCTTACCTGTGAAATGCATCTAGTGAGCTTATTGATAATTGGCTGTTTGTAAATGGTAGTATGTTTCTTTGGGTGGAATACAACCTGAGCACTACAGTGGCTTGGCGCTGACCTGCCTTTTCAGAGCCCGTGATGAGGTCGCCCCACCCCCCGGTGGTCACATTGCCTTGTTTGTAAAACCTGGTGACTGTCCAGTAAAATCGCATCATGTAACCAGCTCTGCCTGTCATTGTCTTTTTCTAAACTGGGTGGTTCGAGCCCTGAATGCTAATTGTCTGACAGCTGAGGTATATCAGACCGTATACCACGGATGTTAAACTATTTACTGCTCTAATTACATTGGTAAACAGTTTATAAAAGCAATAAGGCACCTCGGGGGTTGTGGTATATGGCCAATATACCACAAACCCTTGTGCCTTATTGCAATTTACATGAACACGTGCTAGTAAAGGATAGGTTGTGTTCCGGGCAGACAACCATTGGTTGATGCAAAGACTAGAATGTAGTGTGCCATGTCATCAAATTGCTATATGTGGTTACCTGATATGACCGACACCTCTAGGTGTTGTAAAATCTGCAATGTAGTCATACTGGAACGCAGCCAATGGGGGATTTGATTAAGCTGGCCCAAGTTTGTACCGGGTGAGAAGTGATTGAACAAATTTCAAAACTAATGCAAAGCCGACACTCAACAAAGTGACCTATGTCAAGCACGTAGAGTAATGACTTAGGGATAGCTGCATGGTTTCTTTTGATAACGCATACGTGCTGTCTGCCTTGCCAAGTAAAACTAGTTTTGAATGCATTATGGAAAAGATGTTTCTGAACAATGCACCTAGCGTTGATTGGGCTGTGACCCTTGTCAAATCAATCGCCCAAAACCTGAAGGATAGGTCCAGCTAGTGCACTGAGCAGGGTTCTGATTTAATGTGTGGCTGGTCTGGTGTGTAGTAACTGCGTATTGGTCGTGTGATCACTCGGCTATTACAATAAGCATTGAGTTTCACAATCAAGCAGGAGGATTCAACTCAGATTTTTTTTTTAAAGAAATTTTACATGGTTGTGGTTTAACTTTTTAAAAATTCCATTTTCATGTTCTACTGGTTTCTCTTGGCCCTACAAATTCAACGCAAACAATAATAGTTAAAACAATGTTCTTGTTTCCATGTATATAGTTAGACAAGTCTTGCCACCAAGTGATCTATAGCCCATGCCCCTAATGAGAAGCAATTTTAATAGACTGATGCTTAAAATCCCATCTTTCAGCTAGCCTACTGTATATAGGAAATACATTTTTTTTAAATCCTGCTTTGCCACCATGGAGACGAAGCCCAGTAAGGGATCAGCCAAAAACAAGCAATGCCCAACTACAGGAGGGAGAGATGGGACAAAATGGTATTCCCCAGTCGTTTTTAAAATGAAGTCTTGTTATTGGGCACATTGTTTTTTGGGGTTTGACAAGAACCTCCTTTGAGCCCTACTGAACAAGATCTAGTTCTGGAGTTAACGCTGGGCACTATACTTTAAAATCCACTGTCCAAAGACTGACCATCAAAACCAACTAAGCATTATTACAATGTGCAAAAAAGTCAAGCTGAATCCAGGTCAGTCCATGGATGGAGGACATTGACATGCCTACACAACTAGCAGTTTACATACATGCACAATAACACTGAGGGGAGAGCAAGGGACTGATGGTTCCTACATTGCAAAGAAAAAGACTCAGCTCTGCTGAGAAGGAATTCAACACCCCTCAACACAATAAGGGGGGGACACTTGAATTCCCCACTAAACTCAAGGTTAACAAGATAAAAATCACCTCGCCAAGATTAACATCTTGAGTAGGAAGCGTGCATCAGAAATGTTCATCAGTGAGAAATTAAAATTTAAGTGACATGAAGGGTAATATGAACACAGCTCCAAATGCCTCCAGTGAGTAGTGGTTACTGACTGAATAAAATTAACTACACTGCATCAACCCTCCTTGGACTGACAAAGTAGTATAGTCCATAAGATATGGATACCAATTGAAAAAGGGAGTGAAAAAATCAAATGGGTAGAGCAAATGAAGTGAGAGACAATGCTATACATATATAAGTGGACATACTGATGATTTGTTTGGAGGGGTTGAATGCTGATATTGTTGACGGACTGAGGGGCGGGATTAACAGACCAAGATTTTTTTTTAAAAAGTGAGCCTTAATCTTCATCAGACTCATCATCATCCTCACTGATGTGGTATCCCCGTGCTGCGCTGTGGTGGGATGGAGGGGAAGGTGAGGCCTTGTTTAAGAAGGGTGAGGGGGAACGCTCGCGGGTGGGGCTGCTGCTGGGGCTCTGTCTGGGGCTGATGGCCTGCAGCATGCGCCCTCTGCCCTCCTTCAACATGTGCTTCTAGAGAGAGAGAGAGAGGCAGCATCTCAGTCTAGATTCCAAGTTAATTTGTTGTTCTTAGGCTATAAAACAAATCCACGTTGATCTACAGCACGACATCTTCCATTGAACGCTCCACTATATTATTCCCCAGAGCAGTAAATTAGGATTGCCACAAAAGAGACACCATTCTAGTCTACATTAAAATACACACACACAACAAAAAAAGGTCTCACCAGTGCTCCCTCAGGGCCGAACATCTGCAGAAAGTTGCCAATGAACTCCCGGGACTTCTCCTCCCACTTCTGGATGAGGTCAATGCTCTTGTTCTCCACCTTCTGCACAAACTCTTTACTCTTCTCCTCCACATCTTTCACCTTCCTCTTCACCTTGTCCACACGTTCCTGCAGGTGGTACTTCTTCTCCTGAAAGACAGGGACACAGTGTCATACCAGTACAGTGTCATAACGCCAGACCTTGGCAAGTAGGCTGAACTAAACTAGTAAACAAATCATGTTTCCTAGCAGCTTTTATTCAAATACAACTAGTACTACAACTAATTCTGATCCCACTGTCTTCCATGACAAATATACCTTTCACCCCTTTTTCTCCCCAATTTTATGGTATCCAATTGTCCCATCGATGCAACTCCCCTACGGACTCGGGAGAGGCGAAGGTCGTGAGCCATGTGTCCTCCGAAACACGACCCTGACAAGTCGCACTGCTTCTTGACACACTGCTCGCCTAACCCGGAAGCCAGCCGCACCAATGTGTTGAAGGAAACACCGGTCCAGCTGACGATTGAAGTAAGCCCGCCACAAGGAGTCGCTATAGTGCGATTGGACAAGGAAATCCCGGCCGGTAAAACCCTCCCCTAACCCTGACGATGCTGGGCCAATTGTGCGCTGCCTCATGGGTCTCCCGGTCATGGGCTGGCTGTAACACAGCCTGGCATTGAACCGGGTCTGTAGTTATGCCTTAAGCACTGCGATGCAATGACAAATAGACCAATAGCTACCTCTCACAACTACTGCTCCTTATGACTCATCAAAAGTAATCAACCAAATACCATCATTACTACTAATAATAATGATAGTAACATGAAGTGTTACATTGATGAAGCTGACGTTGAGCTCCTTGGCCGTGTAGCCGCGTTGCAGGTTGCGTCTCACGTACACGTCATAGTCGCGGACGATGCGCGTGATGATGTCCGAGGTGGAGATTCCCTCCGTCCGCTGGGTAGGCGCAAACATGCCTGTAGGCACAAAGGGCCAAAAGGTGAGAGATGTCATCGTGACACACGGTCCCAGGACATTCATAATGGACATTCCTGCTGGTTGTTATGGTACCCACCCGCCTCCTTGATGTGCTTGTAAACGTCGTCCTGGCCTGCTGATGTATATGGGATGTCGTCATGAGCAACAAAGTCGATCTGGTGGGGTGAGGGGGGTGAACGAGAGAAGGAATACATTATACACCGCACAGACAAAATACACTCTGAACGCACGACATTGCGTTCCACCCCCCCATCCTTCCTCTCTCTCACTCTGTGCTTGGAGAGGAACTCGGGCGTAAGCGTCCAGGGCGCGTTCCTGACGACCTCGTCCACGTAGCGACAGTGGCTGACTGCGTCGTAGCGCTCGTCCTCGTTCATCACCGTGAACCCCTTGAACTTGTGTGTCAGGTCGTCACTACACACTGAGACGAGAGGAAAAGAAGCATGGCGGTTCATGGGAAGTGAGTAAACTTGAATTAGTTCGAGCACTTTACATAGAGGGTGCTTGGCGTTATGCCTCCGAAAAATGATTTCCTCTGAAGAACCAAATAAATGGACAGACAGTAAACCAGCAAGAGGGCACTCAAGGCATGTTGAGCGAGGAAAGGTTGACAACCAGAGTGAGACACTCACCGCCCACAATGAGGTGTGTGTTCGGAAAGAGGCCCTTGGCCTGCATGAGGGCCCGGGCATGGCCTGAGTGGAACACATCAAAGATGCCATCTGCATACACCCGAACTGGCCTATCAACTGTGGGAGAGAGGGACATGATGGTGATGACAGCCAATCACAGGTCACGTCATTAACAGGTCACGTCAATAGAAAAACATTCCTTATATTTTCAGAACTGTTCATGTCTTTTGAATGGTACTGCTTGCTACAGTTTGAGAGTGATTGAGATGTGTTTCTGAGTGTAGTGTGTGTTGATGTGCGTGCGACTCACATGGAGTTCCCCTCTTGGCCTCGTCCATACTGACTCGCAGGTATGGAGTGTCCTCTGCCGACTCCAGCTCATCAGCATAGGGGGCGGGATCTTTTAAACCCTATGTACGAATACACATTATTACCATGACAACCATGAGAAGGGTTTCCTTCATAAGAATCATGACTCATTATCTTATCTTAACCAACACACATCAACTCCCTGTAAATGAAGTCTGCTCACACACATAAAGCCTCTTCCTCACTCACCACGGTGGATCTTGGGACTTTCCCTGGCCGTTCTACCTCCTCGGTCTCTCCGTTAGACCCATCTCTCCTCCTCTTCCTGGACAGGCTGGACCGGCTTGAGCTGTGGGCCTCCATCCCGGGGCTGAAATGTCACACACACACACAGTAACAGCTATCATCTTGCTTAAAGAGAAAAAGCAATAAGATGCACTATTCCAAAAAAGAGAATTTGCTGTCTGCATGGACAAAAACAACATTCACCTGTAGCGGGATGTGCAAACAAGGAGTCTTATTGCAGCTACTGAAAGTTATACCTTTGTAAGAAATAAGCCTGTCAAAATAAAGGAAACCCCAACATAAAAATGTCATAATAGGGCTTTGAGCCACCAGATCAGCTTCAATGCACCTTGGCATAGATTCTACAAGTGTCAGGAACTCTATTGGAGGGATGTGACACCATTCTTCCATGAGACATTCCATCAGCTGTTTTGTTGATGGTGGTGGAAAACGCTGTCTCAGGTGCCGCTCCAGAATCTCCCATAAGTGTTCAATTGGTTTGAGATCTGGCGACTGAGACACACACCCTTTAACCCCCCTGTTTCAAAGTCACAGATCTCTTTTCTTCTAGCCATGGTAGTCAAAATAATGGGCAACTGGGCATTTATATACATGACCCTAAGCATGATGGGATGTTTCTTGTTTAATTAACTCAAGAACCACACCTGTGTGGTAGCACCTGCTTTCAATATACTTTGTATCCCTCATTAACTCAAGTGTTTCCTTTATTTTGGCAGTTACCTGTCTGTCATAGATCAGTCTCTCCCCAATGAGTCTACTACATTGAATGCAATTCACACCAATTCCATTATCCACCACAAGGCGGCGTCCATCCACTGGGCACTACAAGGAGGTAGAAAGGTCGAGTGGTGTGTTTCTGCGTCTGCCGGCAGGGTCGAATGGTGCGGTTACATAATAACCCAGGCATGTTCTCGGTGAACACGTTCACTGGCCTTTCAATCACCCACACTTTGAAGTCGACACTAATACCGTACAGATTTGAAATAATAAATATGCACATTTTTCAGGAAATAATTTAATTTAAAATATGTATTTCTTGCCTCGTCTAATTCCGGACATGCCTTTGCACTAACAAAATCAGTGACAGGTAAAAAAAATTTTAAAACTCACTCCACTTTAGGGTAGTCGAGTGTTAAAATTCTTTTGACGGCTGTAATATTCTTTAGTCAAAAAATACTACTGGATTAGTACTGGATTATGTAAAGGGGGGGTGCTTGTTGCGCAACAAACTCGGCCTTGGACTGTTTCAGAGATTCTCTTGTCATGTCTGAAATTGGTTGCGATAAGGAGAAGACCAAGGACGATACATGCGATTCAAGTGATAGGCTTGCCAAACTGAAACGGTTAAAACACAACGTTCCCATAACTATTTACCCGTGTGTATGTTCCATATGGGACCTGTTAGCGACTTTAGACTACAAAAAAATATTCTATTCCAGTCTACATCATCTAGCAACGTGACTGTGTGGGCTTGTATTACTATCTTCATGGGTACCGAAAATCCCCAAAAGGATAGAAAAACAAGGAAAAGTCTCCCCATTGGGACAGTTCCCACTTCCCCACGAGGACAAAGGCTATTTTATGTTTAGGGTTAGGTTTAGGGTTACAATTACGGTTAGGGGATAGTGATACGAGTTCGGGGTTATTGAAAATATGATTTTTAATTTAAATCAATTTTAGGTCCACACACGGATAGTAAAACGTATGGTGGGTGTATGTATCACCAACGTTGTCACTCACTCACGGGGTTCCTGTGTCGAGTAAAGGCGTCCGCATGCTTTCTATCCAAAACAGTTCAGTTTGTGCATATATTATGATGACACTTTGTGACGTTATGGTCTTCGGCAAGGTTTTTTTTCCCGGTTGTTCATGCACACAAAATATTTTCTCGAGACGAACCTTCGACCTTCACTTGAAAATACCTATACTTGAATAACGAGGAAAAAAAAGCAGCAATATTACTATTTACCCATCTTGAGTCACTGTGTAGCCACTCTCAAAATAGTCAGAATGAAGTCAGAATGAATCTAAGATAACTCAAGAAATCATTAAGTTTGACGTTTTTGCCAAGGAGATCTCAGTCTCGCAATTTTACATCAAACGGGGATGTTTGGTGCAGTATTTCATAGGTGAAAACATTTGCATGAAAATTAGTCATCTCTTGTTGACTGACAACAATCACCAATAAAGGAGCATAGACTCAAAAGTGTGTGCACGACCAGCCCAAAAAAAACTAGCTAGGGGTTATCACACGTAGCTAGCTTCGTTTAACTGACAAAGAGAGAGTGACCTCGAAGTGCAGATGTCCAGTCTTAAATAACAAGCTGTCTTACATATATTAGCTTGACTATCTCTGACAATCCAACAAAGTACATAGCTAGCTAGGTAGCCAGTTGTACCAGGTATAACTCTATGGGAAAACAATCTGATCACACTATAGCTAGCTAGCTAAAAATATTTACTGTAATATGATTCACGAACTTACCGTTGTGCCTGGCCTGGGTTTTTTGCAGTGTAGAAGTAGCTAACGTTACTGTTGAAAACTAGCTCATAGGCAGTGTTCTAGGAAAATCGTTGCTACCTACTGACTGTGAAGTTGGTGCGCTTTCTGCTGCTAACTAGCTAGCTGTTGGCTAACGCTAAATGTAATAACTAGCTAGTATAACAATTTACCGACTCCCAACAAGCAGGTAACGTTAGTCCAATGTCACGAACTGTGCCAGCAGCTCGATATGTAGAGGGGAAGAGCAGACGGATTATCAACACAGTACTTCTGCAGTCCTCGGATTGACAGGTTTACTCAAAGACATTACAGTATGTGGTTTACTCCACATAGGAACTACAACAACCAGAACATCTTTCCAGGAAATGACGTTATTTTTAAATGGATAGCCTGACGTTTCCGGTGAATTTTCCGCGGAAATCTCTGAAGTCAGAGAACGGTATTATTCTGCCACCTTGAGGCAACTAACTATTCAGGCAAATTCCTTTTTAGGAAACTACAATTTTATGTATGTATGCATGCCAGTGGAGGCTCCTGAGGGGAGGATGTCTCATAATAATGTCTGGAACGAAATGCTATGACTGGAATGCAGTGAATGGAATCAAACATCCAAACCATGCGTTTGATACTAGTCCAGCTATTATTTTTGAGCCATCCTCCCCTCAGCAGCCTCCACTGATGTGTGTGTGTGTGTACATACAGTTGAAGTCAGAAGTTTACATACACTTAGATTGGAGCCATTAAAACTTGTCTTTCAACCACTCCACGCATTTCTTGTTAATAAACTATAGTTTGGCAAGTCGGTTACATCTACTTTGTGCATGACACAAGTAATTTTTCCAACAATTATTTACAGACAGAATTTTTCACTTATAATTCACCGTATCCCAATTCCATTGGGTCAGAAGATTACATTCACTAAGTTGACTGTGACTTTAAACAGCTTGGAAAATTACAGAAAATGAAGGCCTACCTTCAAACTCAGTGCCTCTTTGCTTGACATCATGGGCAAATCAAAAGAAATCAGCCAAGACCTCAGAATTTTTTTGTAGACCTCCACAAGTCTGATTCATCCTTGGGGGCAATTTCCAAACGCCTGAAGGTACCACGTTCATCTGTACAAACAATTGTACGCAAGTATAAACACCATGGGACCACGCAGCCGTCATACCGCTCAGGAAGGAGACGCGTTCTGTCTCCTAGAGATGAACGTACTTTGGTGCTCAAAGTGCAAATCAATCCCAGAACAACAGCAAAGGACCTTGTGACGATGCTGGAGGAAACAGGTACAAAAGTATCTATATCCACAGTAAAATGAGTCCTATATCGACATAACCTGAAAGGCTGCTCAGCAAAGAAGAAGCCACTGCTCCAAAACAGCCATAAAAAAGCCAGACTACAGTTTGCAACTGCACATGGGGACAAAGATCGTACATTTTGAAGAAATGTCCTCTGGTCTGATGAAACAAAATAGAACTGTTTGGCCATAATGACCAAATCTAAAGTCTAAAGTTATCTAAAGTTATGTTTGGAGGAAAAATGGGGATGCTTGCATGCCGAAGAACACCATCCCAACCGTGAAGCACGGGGGTGGCAGCATCACGTTGTGGGGGTGCTTTGCTGCAGGAGGGACTGGTCCACTTCACAAAATAGATGGCATCATGAGGTAATCATAGGAAATCATCATAGGAAAATTGTGTGGATATATTGAAGCAACATCTCAAGACATCAGTCAGGAAGTTAAAGCTCGGTCGCAAATGGGTCTTCCAAATGGACAATGACACCAAGCATACTTCCAAAGTTGTGGCAAAATGACTTAAGGACATCAATGTCAAGGTATTGGAGTGGCCATCACAAAGCCCTCACCTCAATCCCATAGAACATTTGTGGGCAGAACTGAAAAAGCGTGTGAGAGCAAGGAGACCTACAAACCTGACTCAGTTATACCAGCTCTGTCAAGAGGAATGGGCCAAAATTCACCCAACTTATTGTGGGAAGCATGTGGAAGGCTACCTGAAACGTTTGACCCAAGTTAAACAATTGAAAGGCAATGCTACCAAATACTAATTGAGTGTATGTAAATTTCTGACACTGTGAATGTGATGAAAGAAATTAAAGCTGAAATAAATCAGTCTCTCTACTATTACTCTGACATTTCACATTCTTAAAATAAAGTGGTGATCCTAACTGACCTAAAACAGAATTTTTACTGGGATTAAATGTCAGGAATTGTGAAAAACTGAGTTTAAATGTATTTGGCTAAATTGTATGTAAACTTTCAACTTCAACTGTACATGCAAATATGTTAGTATTTATTCTGGGTGATGATTGGCATCTTACATAAGAAAAGCACAAAATAATGTACCAATTATCATATTTTATTAATTTTGCTCTTGCATTGCCAGCATACTTTATGCACAGTAAAATAACCAGGTTGACATTTTCATCCAGCCCTTAATATTTACTTCTAAACACTGGTTTAGTGAAGATAATGACATTTTATCCAGTAATCTTGAGCCTTGAACTGTTTCCGTAAACATGAGGACAGGACGTCAGATCAACTACCAAAGCTTGAAGATGTCCTTATCTTACTTTTACTGATCCATATTCAACCGACTGTGGATCAGTTGACAATCCCAAAGCCGCAAGAATAGGCAGGGCCAATCAATAGATACAAAATATTTAAAAAGTAGATGAGGACTAGACCGCAAAAAAACAATAGGACTGCTTATCATTACGTACCACTAATTTCTACCAAAACCATATAGAGTTTGCCCAACTTCTTAAACCAACGCCATGTTAGCGGCTTTGAGCATTCCATTTGGAACTGTTTGATAAGGTGTCATGTAAATGCATCATAATGCCATAACTTCAATGTCCTAACTTTCTAAATACATGGCTCTGGTTTCTACCATTTAGTTGTTCTTTTGGCATGAGTATTATATCCAGCTTCAAATCTTGTGCTAAGATTTGTGTTGCTGAATTTCTTTCCAGTCTGACCAAGGCATTTGGCCATTCTACCAAACAGAAAACATGTTCAAAGCAAAACATTTCTTTCAATACACTAAATTAAAGTAGAAATTGTAGTTCATATTACACACTGAAATTACAACAAAGTGGTGGCAAATAAGACTTCTAGAAAGGACCACCAAAAACAGAGCTCACAATTCCACAAGATGGCCAACTTGCCTGAGATTGACAGAGCACATCACCTTATTATTTCAGAAACCCCACTATTGGAATGCAGCTTGATGGGTTTTTGTTGTGTGCTGAAAATGGTTAACCTCTATCATTTAAGGCACAAGGTAGGAATGACTTGACAGAGCTTGCCAAAAGTAACCAGAGACAAATAACAAAGGTTGAACAAAATAATACAAATTAAGAACAGAAAGTCACAAAGTGCAAGACAGTGGCTCATCGTCCTTGGCCTAGCTGTGTGCAACTTAAGACGACTGAGAATGTTGAGTGAAGGATAATGGGACGTCATCGAGCTGAGAGAGGTGGTACTTGGTTGGGCGGATACTGAGTGGAATGAACGGGGTGGACATTTCATCCTACATGCCCATCCGAATGCTCTGAATGATCTGGAAGATAGCTGTGGAGAGAGATAATTCAAATGTCAAGAAAACAAATCTACACTGGAGTTCATTGACAAGGAATTTAGCTGAGTCAAAGAACCCCTCAGATGACGCTAGAAAACCCTGACCCAAAGTGAAGGTTTTTATTCACTGACAACAGCAGTTGTCATTGAAGCTCGGAACACTGTTGGGAACTTACCAGAATATACTGCTGGAATAGTTTACCTTTTCTCCTTTCTTTTAACTTGCCAGTGTGACTATATCCCTCCTTTCCTGCAAAGTATTAATTTATGTTTCCAAGGTGACTAATGTAATTGCTCTATTATGTTCTGCTGGAATCTCTGAAAGTGTTGCCAAACCCACTGACTACTAAAAGCCTGGACTGGGACAAACAGCGGGAGGGGAGGACAAGGGAGTAAGCCAAAATGTCAAATCAGACCACACAGAAACAGTACAAACATTCTGTCTGACCCAGGATAAATGACGAAAACAGACTCCCAACAGTTAGCAGGCGGAGTTCTTCGAACACTTATCAAAACTGGTCTTTCCCTAATATTAGCTGAGAGAGGCAACAAGCGCATTGATATTTCCTGTCAAAAAGCAAATATTGACAAAAAGATAGATGTGCAGAGGCTGACAACCCTATGGCTGTGAGGAGATATAGTGGTCCTTTGTAGCTCAATTGGAAGAGCATGGTGCTTGTAACGCCAGGGTAGTGGATTCGATTCCAGAGACCACCCATACGTAAAATATATGCATGCATGACTGTAAGTCACTTTGGATAAAAGCGTCTGCTATATGGCATATATTAAAGAGCCTAACAAACCCCTAAATGAGACCATTGCTTGGTTTGAATACGGTACGAAGGTCCTGCCTACTTCCTGGATCATGTCCCACACTGTTTTTCAATGGCCTTATTATAGCATCATGAAACCGTGACCATTTAAGATACTGTATATGTACAATTCTATTAGTATTTGTGGATTAATTTAATTCTACCCAATTACACAAAAATAAAATGTAATTGAAAAACCTTAAGGAAAGGCATCAGGTAAATGTAAATGATTCCACAAATATGAATAAAATCTTACATAGGAATTTGATGATATAGTCTTGAAGGCCATTCAAAAACTGAGTGGTACATGATCCAGGAAGTAGGCGGGACATTCATACTGTAGACGTGGGTGTATACTAGGAACCAAACAAGGAGGGACCTACCTGAATTTGTCCAATAGAAACTAATTTTTGTTGCAAAAGATTTTCCGTTTGCTACAGTTTGGACTAATGATTACACCCCTGGTCTACTTCAAAGACTGTTTGTGAGATAAGGTTATGAGATATGTTTTTTATTTCAACGTTATATTCAGCACCATAACAAGTCGTACAAGACATCACACCTGTGGGAATGTGAACACCTGCTCACACTTGAGAGAGAAAACATGCTCATTTCAGATATGAAGAAAGAAGCAATGGAAGGACACAATTTGCCCCAGCAGTACGATTTCACGTTCCAAATCTACACTTGTAGACCTCAAAGGTATAGATAGGTAAGCAATTTGGTTTCATCTGGCCTTATGACAAGCTCGGCAGAATGTTGGATACACCTTTCCAATCAACAAATGTGTCTGGGATAAAGTATGGATCAATTTCAGAGTTCTGCTCATCATCACTGGGAAATGAGTCAAATAGTCAACAGAACTCACCTGATCCACACACAACAAAGATGAAGAGGGCCAACAGCCATGGTCCCACAGCCACCTTATCATCTTGAGGGTTTCTCTGTGAAACCAAATACAGTACACGTCATGCTACTGTACTAACATGGCAACGGTCAAACATGTATCATTCTCAAACCGGTAATCAGAAACATACAGCTGTTTAAATAGAAAGTAAACAACTTTGTATGATATTACATTTCATGGATACTATCGCAACAGATGACCAAAGATTGAAAGCTTGTGCTGGGAAACTTGGCAATTTGCATATACTATGGGCAAAGCATAAGTGAATGTTGACAAAAACGAAACAAAAACAACTAGCAAACAATCAGAAAATTAAGCATTTGCTAGTTACTCATTTTAAGTAACATATTCCTTAACCCGTTTGCAAACCGAAATAAAATGGTTCAAATGTTACCGTAGATTTGGCTACGTTGCCTCTTTGCGTGATATTCTTGCTGTGTTTTTCGTTGGCCATACGAATCCTCTGTTTGGCGACCATCTTCCAAATAAGTAGGTTATGAATTATTTTACAAAAATGTGGAATGTTAGTTATATGGTTAATCTGGCTCACTGGTATGCAGTTGGCACTCGTCTACTCTACAGTACAAAATGTTTCAAAAGGGAGAATAAAAGCAGGGCAAATGTCTACGTATGCAAAGTCTTAAGCCCGCCCACACAGGAAGACCGCATTTCGAACGTGCAATGTATATTTGCTATATCTTTCCGCCGCTCACTGTGTGGCGATATAGTTCTTCCCACTTTGATCATTACAAACTATCGCTTACCATATTATTGCATTTGCTAGTGTAATTCTAGTACTTCAGCTCTTTCGACTTTGATATATGTAGTAAATGCAAACCTAATGCACTTGACTTCGATGGCTGCATTGACAGAGACATGTTCATTTCAAATTCATTCCAGTAGTTTTTAAAATTAATTTCAGTAGTGTCTTCATTTTTGTATATGGGAACATGTAAGGTAGGACAATGGTTACCCAAACAAACAATGGTCAGAATGTACTCAAGCGGCAGTGTCGATATTCGCGTTTATAAACCCAGGGTCGTTACAGTACTAATATATCCAATCCACAGTTAGATGACAGGCAAATCACTGCACTTGGTTGTGTGCAGTAAGATAATTCAATATTACAATTGACATATTTGATAATTCAATTGTAAAGGTAAACGGTCACCTACTCATTGAACGCTCGTTGCGCATCAATTTTAAAGCGTTTGTTCTTGTGATGCGGTCTTTAATGATGACGTGTATTTATTTACCTATGCCAAAGAGTTTTATAACTAAACCAAGATAGACCACAGCTTGTCATTTAAATTGGCTACAAATGAGTCATAGTGGCAGAACACGCAAAAGCTAGCGAGAACCCATTGGCGTGTGCTAATATATTTCCATTAAGGAACGCCTACTCTGAGTAAACAACGGCATTTAAAAAACTTTTGCAAAGGGTAAAGTCTACAAAAGTCCAAACAGGCGTTCTCTGGTTGAGCAACGTTCTTTTTTATTTAACCTTTATTTAACTAGGCATGACAAAAAAATATTATTTAAAAATAAGGTCTACCCCCTAACGCTGGACCAATTGTGCGCCGCCCTATGGGACTCCCGATCACGACCGTTTGTGATACAGCCCGTGATCGAACCAGGGTCTATAGTGACGCCTCTAACACCGAGATGCAGTGCCTTAGACCGCTGCGACACTCAGGAGCCTTAAAATTGGCTAGTTAACGTGTTTTTTGTAAGTGGCTTTGAAGGTGTACTGTCATGTATATTCATACTCAGAAAAATCACAGAATTTATTGTACATGTGCTTAATTTTTCACTGAACTGTGACGTTTCACTTAACTCAATTTCTCGGGCAATATGCTGCGTTCATACTAGTCGGAACTCTGACATGTCTGACTTGCTAACTGGTTGAAGTTTATATTACGTGCCGCGTTCAATCAGTTAGCAAGTCGGAAATGTAAGTATTTCCGAATTCCGTCTAGAACATGAACCTGGCAATAGTTTCACAGAGCAGAAGTGGGGGACGGGAGCACCGGACTGATGCAGTAGTTGTAGTGAAGAAATCGTAGCAGAATGGCGGAGAGGTGGCTACCTTTTTCGATCATATTTCTAGGAGTTCTCTCCTTGTATTGTGCTGCGTCGGCTGATAACAGCGGCATTAAGAAGATGAAGATGCAATTTGCAACAGGGCCACTTCTTAAATTCCAAATCTGGTAAGGGAGTACAATACATTTTGAGTAGACCTATGTTGTTCAGTTAGCATTAGCTACTTGCCTGTGTGTGTCTAAACCGAATTTGCATTTCCTGTCTCGGAACAAGAATCGTTATAATTTCCATGTAATCGAATTGACTGTCAAACTGGTGTAGCGTCCCATATTTTTGTTCAAAACATTATCTAACCTATTTTTCTTGAATGAATTATTTAGCTAGGAGTAACGAGCTAACGAATTAGCTACGGCAGTGCAAAGCTACTGTAGTTAGCTAGTTACCTAATAGGATTTAACTAACTAATTCTGCTCAGGAAGTTGGGTGGGTGCAGTCAAATAACCTTAATCAGCGCAGTATTTTTGGTTAGCTAACAACATCCACATGTTTATGTAGCTAAATGACAACCGTGTTTTGTCTGTTGTTAATTAATCATCTGTAGGTGAGAGTTTGAAAAAACATCTAGTTAGCTACTCCCACTGTCAAATCGTTAATCCTGTGATTTGCATACCCTTGTAGGCAATAACTGTTGGATTAATTTATACCATATCAAGAGCATGATATTAACTCAAACCAAGGGAGATTTGTGTTTGGAATGTGAAATGGTTATGTTCAGTAGTTTAATGATGTATTTGTGCAATAGAGTAACCGTGTGCCATACAATGAAATGTCACCACATGCTTTACTGGCAACACACCAGTATTAGCATGGAAGTCGCAACAACCAATCAAAGATGACTTTAGTTTGTGTATATGTTTGGCTGTGACCAAGTGTATCTAGCCTTGCCTCTGAGGACCGTGTGTTATTCTGAGTGCCCCACTGTCTGTTCCTCTGACTCTGGCCCTGTTTGACTCTCTCTCAGCATCTCCTGAGGGTACAAGAGGGTGTTTGAGGAGTACATGCAGGTCTTGTACCAGCGGTACCCAGACATCCGCATTGAGGGAGAGAACTACCTTCCTCAACCCCTCTACCGGTAAATTACACTCAATGATGTATATAAACCCTGGATTGCTGATGTTATGTATTGGCCATTGAGAGGCTTTGAAGCCACCGGTCGGCCATATTGGCACTCCCCAGTAGGAGCAGTCCTCCATAGGAATGAATGGAATTCTACAGTATTTCAGTTCAATGTTTCAAGAACAAAATTACATGTATTTACATATTTGTGTTGTTGTGGGGACAGTTACATTAGTCATCTCAAAAAATTATACTTTAATTGACATGTTTTTACCTTTTATTTTTATGTTTAGCTTACAATGTAATAATGCATAATGGCATTGCAATATGCATTGAGGTGTCTATAATAATATAGACATTAATAAATTAATTTCTATAGGAGTGCTAAGATGGAGGCACAGTGGCTTCAACACAGCGCTCCCTATCAGACATCTAGTGTATATCAAAAGAACTGGTTACACTGTGTGCCACCATACCATGGAAACACTTGCCACTTAAATTTGAAGCGTATTGCAATGTATTCTTCCATGTGTGGTTGTTAACAACAAATTGACCCTCAGGTCTTCATCTGTTCTGGGCCTAAGGGCTAACACACTACATACTGCCGGGTGCAAAATCCTTTTCTTTGTTGACGATTTACACCTTGATATCTGCCACTATGTTCTACCCTCTCTCTGGAAGTTGACATCTTGTTTGCTGTCCTCAGACATGTTGCTTCCTTCCTGTCCATGTTCAAGCTGGCACTGATTGGACTGATCATCATCGGCAAGGACCCTTTTGCCTTCTGCGGTATGCAAGCCCCAGGCATCTGGGTCTGGGGACAGGAGAATAAGGTGAGACTCTTAGGTAAAAAATGCTACATGACACTTGGTGTTAGCATCACAGGCATGTTATGTTATTGTATAACAATACTCTGCAGTTTAAGTATAGCCATGTTGATATGTGTTTATTTAACTCAGTCCTTAAGAGATACATTGAAAATGTAAGAGTAGTCATAGGCAAGTCACTACTGAGTAGTGACTACTGAGAGACACACACACTCTCATAGCTTACCCATGGGAGTTCATAACAACTGTTTGTTGTTTTACCTGGCTATGAACCTGGATCTCCACGGTAACATGAGCCAGTGGCGCTGAAGTAGAGTGCACGCAGTATTGAAATCCCATCCATATATACAGTGAGCTCCAACAGTAGAGCGAGAAAGTTAGACGCACAAATATCCTCCCCCCAAGACATGCTAACCTCTCACCAGGGGTGGGTAGAATTATTTTTTGGGGGGGTTGTGATATTTATGATTAACTTTCTCACTAATTATTCATGATTCATTCAGGATTATCTGTAATCATGGTAGCATCCACATTAATGTAGAAGTGTTTTGAAAACATTCTATTCTTATTTACAATCAAATTTACTCCAAAATGACACATTATTTTCCATTCATTTCTATTGGGCACAAAATAATCTGAAACGCAACCAAAACAAACAGCAAATGCATCTAACACGTTTATAGAATAACAATCTTGATGTAATCTTTGCGTTCTAGGAATATGGGATGAAAATAATAACCTTTTTACTACTTTAATACACAAGTGAATTTTACCCAATACTTTTGGTACCCTAAAATGGGGGGTTCACCTGATATGGATGAAAATACCCTCAAATGAAAGCTTTAACCTCATTGTCATTATATCATTTCAAATCCAAAGTGCTGGAGTACAGAGTGCTGGAGTACAGTCCCAATAGTTTTGGTGCTTACAATATATGCAAAACACACTGTGGGCAAATAAGAATGTACTTGGGTTATGTAAGCAGTAACACGGGAGCACTATATTACTCTTGTGTGTTCCTCTGCCTACCGCTACAACATGTTGCTGTTTTATCCTTGAGCTGGGGTACACAGGCTATGGAACAATTTGAGATTATCTATACTTATATACATGTTATATACAAACTTTCTAACTCAAATTGACAACCAGTGAACTTTGCCCCAGTAATCTCAAATCCTGATGTGTAGACATCATTTATCTATGTGTCATGTTAGACACCAGAGAAGATGGAATCCATGGCAAAACACTCATCGATAGGTGTTGATATTGAGTTTCTGTTTGTGTCTCTTTCAGATTTATGCCTGCATGATGGTGTTCTTCTTCAGCAACATGATTGAAAACCAGTGTATGTCAACAGGAGCGTTTGAAATCACGTTAAACGGTAAGGCTCACTTTGCCACATTACTTGTTTGCATGAGTATGCACAAATCCTCCACTGACCTTTCATCATTGTAAAACATCACACAGAAAAGAGTGCAGAGAGTTGATTTGTTTGTACCTACCTGGGCAGATGTGCCAGTGTGGTCCAAGCTGGAGTCAGGTCACCTGCCCTCCATGCAGCAGCTGGTCCAGATCCTGGAGAACGAGATGAAGATGAATGTACCCATGGACACACTCCCCCACCACCGCTCCTAACCCTGTCTCATCCCCCCGGATGGAGCTATAGACCCCTCCACGTACGGAACTCTCCTCCACGTCTTCTATCCACCTCAGTCTGCACAGTGGAAAGAACCACCATCTCACACACACACACTATCTCAGACTTATTTACAATGTGGTATGGTGTTTGTGTGCTTAAATGTTCTATGCACATGACCATAGTTGTCAGTTTAGGAATACTGAACCTACTCAACCTTCCATCAAAAGTTAGGGTGTCATTTTTTGACAGAACTTCAAGGACTTTTGGATGCGCTTGATGTACTCACTTTTGTCTCTATTTCCTCTGCAGGTTTGAGGTGGGTTTCTCAATGGACTGTGAGGTGATGTTAATGAAGGTCTGCGCTGAAGGCAGGAAGACTGCTAGCTCAGACTGGATGTCCCCATTGCTCCTCACCACGCCCCTTAGACGCCCTGCCCCTGATGTTGGCTTGGGATCTATGGCAACCGCAACAGCCATTTTCTTGTACTATTACTACTGCAGATCATTCATCTTGTTGCAATAAACATTCAGTTTTGTCTCTTATGCTCACATGGATCAATTTAAGTGCAACAATATTGATGTGAATGGTCAGATATTAGAGATTAATATAGATCCCCCCTTCCAGATCACAGGTCTTTAATTAGCCACACATCGATCCATGTGAGTTAGGCATGACCATAGGCGGCGTGTCCATAAGGCCAAAATGATATAGCCTAATTAGCCTTTTCCTGTATACAGAAAGAAATAAAATAATTTAAAATGGGCTACTAAAGTATGATTTGCCCACAGCGGGTCATAAGCATTGCCTGCAGTCAGAAGGAAAGGCAGCACAACGGCATACACCAAATGCATGATTGTTTAGTTGTGACTGTCATTGAAAAGCAAAGGCTCAGCCAGGCATTTCACAATGTTTCAAAATACAATCGAAGAAAACTTAGTTTGAGAAGTAAACCTTTATTGCTGTCAGGAGAAAACAATGAAGAGACTAATCTGACTTTTACTATAACAATTATCAACTTAATTGAGCTAGTGGACCCCATCTTGACAGCGGTGTGAGTAAAATAAAACGTTTTAGAGTTAATTTCCTCCAATTCTACACATTTTGCTGCTTAATATATGAATGAGACTAGGGAGGAGAGAAATGCTTGTAGTTTGAGACTAACAAAATCAACAGTGGCTGGTAATTTGACCATGACAAGTCTAGATAGCTGACCGCTAAACTCATTTAGCAATCCCCCCCCCCAAAAAATGCTGATGTAAAACCAAATTTCGAAATTGCTCCTTGTGCATTCTACTATTCCGAGGGCCGCCAGTTGCCCTGTCCGAAGCCTACTGTACGCTATACATGCTCCGCATTACATCCAACAGGTATTGAGTTATATTATTAGCCTAAATTATGACAATACAATCTACTCATCACATTACGAATAGTAGGCTTGCATAAGTGCAAATGCGATGATGCATGGAATGCTTTATTATGAAGGTGCATTTTTAAGGGACATTTTGCTTCCCCAAACTTAACTCACACGCCTCATATAGTCATGACGTTTTGCTTTTGAGCCATTATTTATATTATAACCATTGTTAGTGAACTACACGGAAAACATTTTACATCATCTGATCATGAGCATTTGAATAACATTTAAAATAGCATTTCAGAATGATTGTAATTTGTATATTTCTTTGCATAGCTGGAAGTGGAGCTAAGAAGATTAATAATTTGTCTGTCTAATGGTGAAAGAGTTGGGTGAGCTCGGACAATGTCAACTGGTTTCGGTTGTTGGTATGACGATAAGTAAATTATTTTCTAAAGTGACTAGGCGGATGAGGTCAAGAGAAAAACCACACCAGCTGTTTTTCAAAGGTTACGTGCACAGATAAATCCAGGAGGGGATACATTTGTGTAAGAAACAGGATCACAGTTTCATCCTAAAGTTGTTTGTAACCGATAACTTAGCAGACCGATAACTTAGCAGATGTAAAGTGTATTGGAAATGTATTGATTTAGAATTTGCACCCTTCAGTACTTATGGAGGACTACAATGGATAGAAATTATATTCAAGGTACACTATATAAACTACCGTTCAAAAGTTTGGGGTCACTTAGAAATGTCCTTGTTTTTGAGAGAAAAGCACATTTTTTGTCCATTAAAATAACATAAAATTGATCAGAAACACAATGTTGACATTTTTAATGTTGTAAATGATTATTATATATTCCATTATATTATATTCCATATGTTCCATTAAAAATCAGCTGTTTCCAGCTACAACAGTAATTTACAACATTAACAATGTATACACTATTTCTGATCAATTTTATGTTATTTTAATGGACAAAAAATGTGCTTTTCTTTCAATAACAAGGACATTTCTAAGTGACCCCAAACTTTCGAACGGTAGTGTATAAAAGTATATACAAACTTTTTTGACTCATCTCATACACTGTAACTACTGTGTATCTTTCCTGTTGTCTAGTCACTTTATTCCTAGTTATATGTACATACACTATATATACAAAAGTATGTGGATACCCCTTCAAATTAGTGGATCAGCTATTTCAGCCAAATCCGTTACTGACAGGTGTATAAAATAGAGCACACCGCCATGCAATCTCCACAGACAAACATTGGCAGTAGAATGGCCTTACTGAAGAGCTCAGTGACTTTCAACGTGGCACCGTCATAGGATGCCAACTTTCCAACAAGTCAGTTTAGAATGACATTGTAGATGATTCCGTGCTTCCAACTTTGTGGCAACGGTTTGGGGAAGTATTTTTCCTGTTTCAGCTTGACAATGCCTCCGTGCATGAAGCGAGGTCCATACAGAAGTGGTTTGTTGAGATCGGTGTGGAAGAAATTGACTGGCCTGCACAGAGCCCTCACCTCAACCACATTGAACACCTTTGCAATGAATTGGAACGCAGACTGCGAGCCAGGCCTAATCGCCCAACATCGGTGCCCGACCTCACTAATGCTCTGAATGGAAGCAAGTCTCCAAAGCATTGTTTTAACATCTAATAGAAAGCCTTCCCAGAAGAGTGGAGGCTGTTATAGCAGAAAAGGGGGGACCAACTCCATATTAATGCCCATGATTTTGGAATGAGATATTTGATGAGCAGGTGTCCCCATACGTGAGGGTAATGTATCCACATCAACATCCAGACAGACTCGGGGCTCTCTGGTTTTAGTCCCTCAGCCATCTCTAACGACTCCTCCTTCTTCTGCTCTAGCTCAAAAGTTCTGAGCATTTCCTATGTCAAATAAAATTATTCTAATCTTACAATAAAGCATGAAATGAATGATTTCTAATCTAATGCAGTACTTTGCCAGGCCTGTTTGTGGAACAGCCTACTCTTAACACACCATTGGCAATGTTCCAATACCATCTAATAACATGATTTCCTAGCTAATCACTGACAGTTGAAATGGCTGGAATAATCTTTGCAGTAACACTTTCAGTTAGAGCCCCTGGATTCTTTCTGACCATGTGACTTGACCAGGAAAAACTCTGGGTTCTAGGCAGCAGTAATTGTACTCTATCGCAAGGACCTAGAGTTCTTCAGGATGCGTCTTTGACCCGCTCAAATTAAACGAGCGTCGGTGAACCACATGGGGATTTTGTCTCGAATCTCAAAAATGTATCTGAGCAGCTAAGTCCTGGCCCATGTCATGTAGTGTACACCCGGCTTTAGGCGGAGATGTCAGGAGTCAATTCCTAGAAATGCGTGGAAAGCCACACTTAACAAATCCCTTTAATGAGATAATTCCGTTAGTGTTCCACAACTGAAGCTTCTGTACTGTTCAGCTATTAACAATGTAAATAGTCAAAACGAAATAACTAAGTGTGTTGCATGGTAAAATGGCCCTTCCCATCATTATTCTTCACACCAAAAGCTATCTATAGTGAAAAAATATATAAATACAAAATGCAACAATTTCAAAGATTTTACTGAGTTACACTTCATATAAGGAAATCAGTCAACTGAAATAAATTCATTAGGACCTAATCTATAGATTTCACACGACTGGGAATACATATCTGTTGGTCAGATACCTTAAAGAAAAATCAGGATCAGAAAACCAGTCAGTATCTGGTGTGACCACCATTAGCCTCATGCAGTGCGACATCTTCGTATAGAGTTGATCAGGCTGTTGATTGTGGCCTGTGGAATGTTGTGCGAATTGCTGGATATTGGCGGGAACTGGAACACACGGCTATACACGTCAATCCAGAGCATCCCAAACATACTCATTGGGTGACACTTCTGGTGAGAATGAAGGCAATGGAGGAATTGGGACATTTTCAGCTTCCAGGAATTGTGTACAGATCCTTGCGACATGGGGCCGTGCATTATCATGCTGAAACATGAGGTGATGACGGCAGATGAATGGCATGAAAATGGTCCTCAGGATCTCGCCATGGTATCTCTGTGCATTGAAATTGCCATTGATAAAAAGCACTTTTTTTTGTCCATAGCTTATGCCTGCCTAACCATAACCCCACCATGGGGCACTCTGTTCACAATGTTGACATCAGCAAATCGTTGGCCCACACGACCACACGACCGGTTGGACATACTGCCAAATTATCTAAAATGACGTCGAAGGCAGCTTATGGTAAAGAAATTAACATTAAATTATCTGGCAACAGCTCAGGTGGACATTCCTGCAGTCAGCATGCCAATTGCACGCTCCCTCGAAACTGCGGCATTGTGTTGTGTATAAAAATTCACATTTGAGTCTTTTTATTCTCCCCAGCACAAGGTGCACCTGTGTAATGATTATTCTGTTTAATCGTCTTCTTTACAGTGCATTTGAAAAGTATTCAGACCCCTTCAATTTTTCCACATTTTGTTACGTTACAGCCTTATTCTAAAATGGATTTTCTTTTCTTGTCATCAATCTACATATAATACCCCATAATGACAAAGCAAAAACAGGTTTTTAGAAATTTTTGCAACAAAAAAATATAGAATAAAACTGAAATACCACATTTACATAAGTATTCAGACCCTTTACTCAGTACTTTGTTGAAGCACCTTTGGCAGCGATTACAGCCTTGAGTCTTCTTGGGTATGACGCTACAAGCTTGCCACACCTGCTTTTGGGGAGTTTCTCCCTTTCTTCTCTGCAGATCCTCTCAAGCTCTGTCAGGTTGGATGGGGACCATCTCTGCACATCTATTTTCAGGGTTCACGTCTGGGCCACACAAGGACATTTAGAGACTTGTCCCGAAGCCACTCCTGTGTTGTCTTGGCTGTGTGCTTAGGGTCGTTGTCCTGTTGGAAGGTGAACCTTTGCTCTAGTCTGAGGACCTGAGCACTCTGTAGCAGGTTTTCATCAAGGATCTCTCTGTACTTTTCTCCATTCATCTTTCCCTCAATCCTGACTAGTCTTCCAGTCCCTGCCACTGAAAACATTTCCACAGCTCGATGATGCCACCACCATGTTTCACCGTAGGGATGGTGCCAGGTTTCCTACAGACGTGATGCTCTGCATTCAGGCCTAAGAGTTCAATATTGGTTTCATCAGACTAGAGAATCTTGTTTCTCATGGACTGAGAGTCATTTAGGTGCCTTTTGGCAAAATCCTAGCGGGCTGTCATGTGCCTTTTACTGTGGAGTGGCTTCCGCCCAGCCACTCTACCATAAAGGCCTGATTGGTGGAGTGCTGCAGAGATGGTTGCCCACAGAGAAACTCTGGAGCTCTGTCAGAATGACCATTGGGTTCATGGTCACCTCCCTGACCAAGGCGCTTCTCCCCCGATTGCCCAGTTCTAAGAAGAGTCTTGGTGCTTACTGTGTTCTTGGGGACCTTCAATGCCGCAGAAATGTTTCGGTGTCCTTCCCCAGATCTGTGGCTCGACACAATCCTGTCTCGGAACTCTACATACAATTCCTTTGACCTCATGGCTTGGTTTTTGCTCCTTATATAGACAGGTGTGTGCCTGTCCAAATCATGTCCAATCAATTGAATTTACCACAGGTGGACTCCAATCAAGTTGTAGAAACATCTCAAGGATGATCAATGGGAACAGGATGCACCTAAACTTAATTGAGTCTCAGCAAATGGTCTGAATACTTATGTAAATAAAGTATTTCAGATTTTTGTCATTATGGGGTATTGTGTTATAGATTGATGAGGGAAAATTGTTATTTTATCCATGTTAGTATAAGGCTGTAACGGAACAAAATGTGTTAAAAGTCAAGAGGTCTGAATACTTTCCGAATGCACTGTATACGCCACACCTGTCAGGTGGATGGATTATCTTGGCAAGTGAGAAATGTTTACTAACCAGGTTGTAAGCAAATTTGTGCACATCATTTGAGAGAAATACGCTTTTACAGTACTATGCAAACGTTTTAGGCAGGTGTGAGAAAATGCTGTAAAGTAAGAATTCTTTCAAAAATAAAGATGTTAATAGTTTATATTTATCAATTAACAAAATGCAAAGTGAGTGAACAGAATAAAAATCTACATCAAATCAACCCTTTGCCTTCAAAACAGCGTCAATTCTTCGAGGTACACAGTTTAAGGAAGTCGGCAGGTAGGTTGGCCTTAACATCTTGGAGAATTAACCACAGTTATTATGTGGATTTAGGCGGCCTCAGGTGCTTCTCTCTCTTCATGTAATCCCAGACAGACTCGATGATGTTGAGATCAGGGCTCTGTGGGGGCCATACCATCACTTCCAGGACTCCTTGTTCTTCTTTACGCTGAAGATACAGCGAAAGTCATTAAGAACTGTTTGGGGTCGTTGTTATGCTGCAGAATACATTTTGTGCCAATCAGATGCCTCCCTGATGGTATTGCACAATGGATAATTATCTGCCTGTACTTCTCAGCATTGAGGAGACCATTCATTCTGACCAAATCCCCAACTCCATTTGCAGAAATGAAGCCTCGAACTTGCAAGGAACCTCCACTATGCTTCGCTGTTGCCTGCAGACACTCATTTGTGTACCGCTCTCCAGCGAACAAACTGCCTTCTGCTCCAGCAAAATATTTCACATTTTGACTCATCAGTCCAGAGCACCTGCTGCCATTTTTCTGCACCCCAGTTCCTGTGTTTTTCGTGCATAGTTGACTCGCTTGGCCTTGTTTCCACGTGGGAGGTATGGCTTTTTGGCCGTAAGTCTTCCATGAAGGCTACTTCTGACCAGACTTCTCCGGACAGTAGATGGGTGTACCAGGGTCCTACTGTTTTCTGCCAATTCTGAGCTGATGGCACTGCTGGACATCTTCAGATTGTGAAGAGAAGTAAGCTTGATGTCTCATCTGCTGCTGTAAGTTTCCTTGGCCGACCAATGTGTCTACGGTCCTCAACGTTGCCCGTTTCTTTGTGCTTCTTCAAAAGAGCTTGGACAGCACATCTGTGTCTTGTTGCTGTGCTAAGTCTTGCCATGGTGTATGACTTTTGACAGTAAACTGTCTTCAGCAACCTCACCTTGTTAGCGGAGTTTGGCTGTTCCTCACCCAGTTTTATTCCTCCTACACAGCTGTTTCTATTTCAGTTAATGATTGTGTTTCAACCTACATATTGAATTGATGATCATTAGCACCTGTTTGGTATAATTGTTTAATCATACACCTGACAATAAGCCAATCCCTGACTTTGTGCAAGTGTACCTAGAAGAATTGATGCTGTTTTGAAGGCAAAGGGTGGTCACGCCAAATATGGATGAGATTTTCTTCTTCTGTTCACTCACTTTATATTTATCAATGAACTAAATGCAATCTATTAACATGTTTATTTTTGAAAGCATTGTTACCTTACAGCATTCTTTCACACCTGCCTAAAACTGTTGCACAGTAGTGTATATCAGCTCATGGAACATGTGACCAACACTTTACATGTTGGGTTTATATTTGTGTTCAGTGTACCACCATTTCTTGACATGCCCCTTAATAGGAGTATATTGCTGCCTAAAGAATATTACTATCATAACCGTCTAAAATGCTACCTAGGCTCGTAAAGAGAAGCATGTCTACAAGAGCATATCTTCTAATTAGGTTAAATGATTAAGGGGTTTAGCAAGAGCTTAAGCCGAGTCTCATCTGGACGGGAACAGTTCTGGTTGAGACTCTTAACGCAGAGACCGTCCCATCTTGGATTACACCAGACTCTTTAATCCACAGTGAAAGACATAGTACAACCTACTATCCCCGCTAGTGTTACAACCACAGGAGGTTGGTGACACCTTAATTGGGGAGAACGGGCTTGCGGTAATGGCTGGAGCAGAATGGTACCAAATACATGAAACACATGGTTTGCATATGTTTGATGGCATTCCATTTACGCCGTTCCAGACATTATTATGAGCCATCCTTACAATGACTAACACATAGCACAATTCAAGACTACTTTACTATTGACCCTGCTCATAGGTGTTTATCACAGGAAGCTGCTGAGGGGAGGATGGCTCATAACGATGGCTTCCATTACCACGAGCCAGTCCTCCCCAATTAAGGTTCCACCAACCTGTGTTGTTTCTTGTATGTTGCTACAAATAACATTATTTGAATTACACTCATGAATCTAGAGGAAAAAATATAAAATATCTATTGAAAGTCAGAAATTAATATTGAAATTAAGTTCAGTTATTGTGACACTATTGAGTAGTTTCACATAACTAATTTCATGTTTAAAATTAAATCAAGCTTCTCACAATTACGCATTGCAGAGGTCTAAAAAGTATCAGACAACTGTAATAAAAAAAAAGTTAATATTACACAGTAGGCACAGTCTCATGGCACTATGATGTCACAATGAGCTGAGTGTTCACTGCATGTGACATGATGCAATTGGTGCTGTGTGAGGTCATAATGAGCTGATCGTTTAATAAGGACCATGGGGGTGTTGTGTGATGTCATAATGTGATGGAAGTTTGTACAAGTACAGTGCCTTCAGAAAGTATTCACACCCTGGACTTTTTCCAAGTTTTTGTTGTGTTACAGGCAGGATTTAAAATAGATTCAATTGAGATTTGTCACTGGCCTATACACAATACCCCATAATATCAAAGTGGAGTTATGTATTTGATATACATTTATCATTAATTAAAAATGAAAAGCTGAAATGTCTTGAGTCAATAAGTATTCAACCCCTTTGTTATGGCAAGTCTAAATAAGTTAGGGTGTGAAAATTTGCTTAACAAGTCACATAATAAGTTGCATGGATTCACTATGCAATAATAGTGTTTAACATGATTTTTGAATGACTACCTCTTCTCTAGACCCCACACAGAATTATCTGTAAGGTTCCTCAGTCAAGCAGTGAATTTCAAACACAAATTTAACCACAAAAAACAGGGAGGTTCCACCTATTGGCTGATAAATCTTTTTTTTTAAAAAGCAGACATTGAATATCACTTTGAGCATGGTGAAATTATTAATTACACTTTGGATGGTGTATCAATACACAGTCACCACAAAAATGCAGGTGTCCTTCCTAACTCAGTTGACGGAGAGGAAGGAAACTGCTCAGGGATTTCAGGATGAGGCCAATGGTGACTTTAAAACAGAGTTGAAAGGCTGTGATAGGAGAAAACTGAGGATGGAGCAACAACATTGAAGATATTCCACAACACTAACCAAAACGACAGAATGAAAGAGGAAGACTGTACAGATTACAAATATTACAAAACATGCATCCTGTTTGCAATAAGGCACTAAAGTAAAACTTCTAAAAAGTTGGCAAAGAAATTAACTTAATATCCTGAATACAAAGCATTATGTTTGGGGCAAAGCCAAAACAACACATCACTAAGTACCACTCTTCATATTTTCAAGCATGTTGGTGGCTGCATCATGTTATGAGTATGCTTGTCATCGGCAAGGACTTGGGAGTTGTTTAGGGTAAAAAGAAACAAAATAGAGCTAAGCACATGGGAAATCGTAGCGGAAAACCTGGTTCAGTCTGCACCCCAAACAAACACTGGGAGACAAATTATTTTTTTTATACAAATGTTAGAATTTCTCTTCCACTTTACAGAGTATTTTGTGAAATAGTTTACCTTTTTTTTTATCCCACCGTGTATGTGGAATAAGTCAAGGGTTGTGAAAGCTTTCGGAAGGCACTGTAGGCTGTGATGTAAGTCAAATCCATATAATTAGGAATTAATTTAATAGGATCACTATTGTCAAATCTGTGTGGTGTCATAATGAGCTGAAATGTTCAATGTTTCCACATAATGATGCTTGTGTATAGAGATCACAGGCAATCCTGGAGACACCTGTGGACAAAGGCCCTCTCACGCTCCTCAAGCTGAAGAGAGCAACTCAAGTCCAGTAACCTTTTGGCCAGAGAGAGGAGGCTAGGAGCTAGTCCAGCCCTCAGAGGCCTTGGGTTGGAGGGGCAGCGCAGGCAGTGGTGGAGATGCCTAATGACCTGATGGACCCTTATCCGTCCAGCCAATAGAATACACTCCTCCTTGGATATGGATGGACCTGGAGCCTGAATCATCCCCAGAGCCACTGGCTGTTAAGAATAATAATTTGTAAAAATGATTTTATAAGATTTCTAGTTGAATCATTGGGCAAAATGTTGATTTCCACTTAGAGACTCACCTTTCTGGTGCAAAATATTATGAAAAATCATATTTTTCTCCCGATTCCACAAAACTAGGGCAATAGCACTTGAAATGACTGGCATGCTTTTAAATATAGTAATAATCTAATTATAAATGACTTAAGATTTCACATAACTGTAAATTAAATATGGTCAGTACAATATTGGCACCATTTCATAACACCAAATACATTTTATAACTAACCCAATATAAACCACAGTGGGAGCAAATGAATAATAGTGGGCAGAACAAGAAAGGAGGTGGGCAGAGCCAAGCATGATCAAGAGAGATCCCATTGGCGCATTCTAGCATGTATTTGCATATTTCCATTAGAGAACGCCTACTCTGAAGTGCGCTTGTGGAATTACGCAATTCGCCCTTGCACTCCTTAACCCCATTTTTAAAAACTTTGGCAAAGGGTAAAGTCTGCAAAACTGTTACTAACAGATTCTAGTTTTTGGAACAGAAAACTGAATTGAGATCAACATTTTCATCAATGATAACAATTGCATAATGTTGGACAAAATCCATCTCGCTCCATCTTCTCCCATTGCCGGCCACTGGGCTTCCTCTCATCACCATATTTGGTGGTGAGTGGAAATTCCAACCAGATGCTTCAGACTTTTACATTCAGTAAAAAAATCTGGCTGTTTGTTTTATCTTTGACATAACTGCCAACAGATCAGTTTCTCCTAAATGTTCACTGAGCGATGCAGATACACCATTCAAATGTTTGTTGACTCATTACAACTTCAGCTTTAAGGACTCAGTGATTTCCTCCATCCGTGACTAAGAGAAAGTGATCCTAGTTCAATTCTAATAAATTATTTAGTATTTTTTAGTGCTGAGAGCTAAATCTGGCTGAAAATTTCCCAGCGAGATGAAACTAGTATTGTTACATCCACTATATTCCAGTTTCATACGCTCTACTGCAAGCCCAGCTGTGAGTTTCACAGACACAGGAAATCGTTCCTTTGTCTCGATAGGCCAGAAAATGTGACATCTCTGCCTATGCAAATGTCGGGCCTGAAACCTGACATTTCATGTCAGCCCCGGTGGAGAGGAGGGCAGAGAGGTGGGGCTTTCTTGCACTATAAGACACGGGACCCTACAACATTCACTTTGTACACAAAAACGTCAGTCAGAACCGCTCAAAGTCCCCCAAATACATCTAAGAGGATATGTGTTGGTGTGGACAGGTGTATAGGAATGAGTATATTTGTCAGTGTGAGTTGGCGTATGCTTACCTGCAAACAGGCCCCCACACTGAACTTGGCCTGTTGGCCAGCAGAAAGGAAGGACACAAACATGTGTTCCTGTCCCAGGACCCTCACCCCCAGGCTGCGGTTTAAAGACAGGAAGACCGGCCGCAGGGGGGTGGGCGTCTGGCTGTGGCCTCTCCAACTCCACCTTCTGATCCTGGCCCCCGCATCATTCAGACACTGACCTCCTGACATGTCCAAGCTCAGCCTGGGACAGACACTGAAGTTACGGACAAGACATTTTCCTGAATAAGTACACATTTTTTATTACAAATTACTAATCACTAAGAGTGTCCCCGTCTTACCATACATTACCATTGCCATGGTAACATGTGGCCCTGCCATCAGATTGGAATAGGGCCCTGATTGGCTGCCCAAGGGAGTGGTCATCATGTACAATACATACCCTTTCTCTTCCATCAGAGATTATGACCAGGGCCAAGAAGCCAGAGGGATAGCTGTTTGGCATAATGATAAGGATGGACAATACAAAATGACATGATCATATAGTTAAAATCTCCAACAATGAGTTTACTTATGTTGTGAAAGGATACAAAACCTGGGCAGAACCATCTGGGAAGACTGTGAGAAACTTGCTCCCACAGGCATAATACTTCTCCAGAAATTGTGCCCCATCCTGCCAACACAATCCATATACAAAACGCATTGATCAGTTAAGATACCCTGTATTCATAAGTATTTTCAGATGTGACCACCAGTGGCGTATAGTCATTGATGCCAAGGGAAGCAAGGCTTCCCCAAAATATTTGACCATCATTTTCAGTCAATTCGCAAGTGGCTGAATCACAGAGAAATCAGTGCGAAGGAAACAGCACCCCCCCTGTCTTAGTATGGGTAACCATGTATCTAATGCTGTCTGGACCTAATGAGTGTAACATGTTGCCATTTGATTGATTGATGCCAACTAGCATTTGGCCTCCCTCCCAATAAAAAAAACAAATAATTAGCCAATAAGCATTGAGCTGAGCTCAACTGTGGGCTGTGTAGCCCACAGGCTCAACTGTGGGCTGTCCTGGTGTAACAAAATGCCCGCAAGGGAGGGCAGTTTGAATTTGGCTTCAGACCAATCAAATCACTTCCTTTGCCAAATGTAATTTTCAGAAAAAGTGTCAATTTCTGGTCTGCTAGAGTGTTGATGTCCTGCAGTAGCTAGCTTGCTAAAATCAGCCCTTTCCTGAGCCATGGATGGAGATGGGGATTTGGACTTGTGGTTTTGACTTAATTCTCTGTACAGCCCAATGATTTTGACGGTGATTCTGATCTAACCATAAATTAATATGTTGTGCCACTGGACTGAGACGATTGAAGCTCAATATGCTACCTAGCTAAATTAACTAGCTACCTAGCTAAATTAACTAGCTACCTAGCTAAATTAACTAGCTACCTTAGTGGTTCATTGTTGCCCATGCAAGGACACCAGGCTAGCAAACATTTTAGCTAGGTAGCCTATAACAACAAAACCTAAAAGTGCGCTGTATGACAGAGCCATAGGCCGTTTTGACAACATGAAAGAGGAGGATCAGGGTATTGGCATTCAACTAGTCTACGAGTAGGGCGAGTCAACATGTTTTGTTTCACTTGCGCGAGCGTGGACACACACACACACACACACACACACACACACACATCAGTACAATGGACAGTCAGATGATATTTAGAAACATTGGACTAAATTGTTTTTGGTATCTTAATTTTAAAAAAATTGTATGTATTAAACAAACCATATATAGCCATATTGATTTGATGGTCTTTAAAATGTTTGGTGCTGGAATAGCGGAGGCAATGTCTGTTGTCTTTGTGCTGATTGCAGTAACCCTGTAGTTCTCAATCAGTAGTTGTTTAGTAAACTGTCAAACATTAAACTTGCTTGACCATGCTTCAAGTGATAACTGTGTGTTTGTGTTAGGGTTCGTTCCCATTTCCTTGTCAATCATTGGTTCATTGGTGAAATTAGCATTTTGACAATATCTTTAATTAAATCATTCAAAAACCTTTAATGCAATTGCAGACAGAAGTTGACAATCAGGAACATAGCACGCATGTTTCCAGGTAAGTTCTGTATCAAAGAAAAGGTCCCATGTTATTTTATCAAAACGGAAGTCCAGCCTTTAGTGATGTCACTACTACTACGTCAGTACCTTTTACTCCTAAGACCAAAACCATGCCTACAAAGCTATATAAACAAGGCTTTTAGTGTTATCTAAAAGCTTAGCAGTAAATGTCCACTCCCCAAAGTTCATTTTTAGTGGAATGTCTGACTAGTCTTATCTCCTTCACTTCCCTGCAGACTTCTGTCTCAGTCACACATTTCTCAGAGGGGTCTCTTTATAAGAGAGAGAGGGAGAACTAGAAAACAACTGTGGAACAATTCTAAACCTTTATAATGAATATATATATCGTTAATCTGTAGTCTAGGACCATATAAATATAAGGAGGAAGGGGTCTTATAACCCCTCCCCTTAATACAACATAAGCATAATCAATTATTCTAATACATCAAACATTTGTACAGCCCCAATCATGACCCCTAGGTGAACTTCTAACATATGCATCATTTGTTTTGTGGACTTCACCAGACAGATGTTGCTCTCTGGTTTTGTGATTAAACAAACATACGTGTAGTTTAATTTATTACGCCGCTGTGTGACTTGTCTTTTTGTTGTCACGGCCTTATTGTATATCGCGGTGGCGTAAGAACGAAAGGGTTATAGAGCAAACAATTATCACAGAGGTTGTAATATGGCTTTTTTTACTGGCTTGGCTTCCTCAGGGATTTTACACACGCACCTTTACTGGTGACCACATGATGGCACTGTTCTCATGCAAACCTGTACACCAGAATCTCTCACTTGTCTTGCTGCCTCATCCATCATGTTGTTAGGTTCAAAGTAAATGCAATAAAGGTTCAAAATAATTTGTACCTGATGCTGAGAAATGCCAAACTCAAATGACTCATGGTCATAAAGGGTGTCTCCATTTTCTTTTTCCAGGACCTCCTCAATCCCAGGATGTTGTGTAACAGTCCACTGTCCCTCTTTGGCTGTACAGGTGGACAGCTGGTAGCTGATGGTCCTCGAGAAGGGTGTGTCTATGAAACAGGACAGCAGGTCAATGACATTCAAACTCCATCAGTTCAAAGTTAATGGAAATATATGGCTTTTAAAATAAATATATATATTATATATAAATGAACATCCTGAATGAACTTAAAGCGATTAATTGACAATTTCCACAGAAAACAGACTCATATTTAAAATGTGTGTTTATAAACTGTTGCGTACTCACAGGTATCTGCAGATCGGAGGGTTGACTGTGTGTCCTGGTAGAGTCGCTCTCGCTCTTGCTCCTGCTTTCTGAGGAGGAAGAGGTGGAGTTTGCTAGTGATGTGCTGGATTTCCGTCCTAAATTCAAACTCCACCCATCCGGCACACAAGGCAAGCTCAATCAAGCACACCTGATTATGCTTATTGGATTGCAGACTATTCTTCTCAATCCCCAACGTGTGGAGAACAATAGAGTCAGACACTAAGAAACTAATAGCAGATGACCCATTAGTAAGGAAAAACAATGATCCAATCATGTTCAGGCAGCAAGCTGCCTCAGTGTCACCCGTTTCCTAGACAGAGAATAAGATGCAAATTTGTCCCTTATTTTGACCTTTCATCCATGACCCCGCATACCTGTGCTCCTCTCTGTCCCGGGCCTGGGCCTGCAGCTCCTCCTCCTCTCTGGTTGGCTGATTGTTAGGTGGGAGTGTTGCGTCATCCTCCTGATCAGGTCTCTGCAGGGCAAGCCACCTTTCATGGGCCAGCATGTCACACAGCTGCTGGTACTGGGCACAGCAGAAGATCTGTGTGTGTGTGAGGGCATGTGCGTGAGATAGATCATGAAAGAGAGAAATAGAGTAGGGTAGGGTGTGTGTGTGCATGCATACAGAGTGTGGGGAGGGGCATATGGAGTGTAGGGAGGGGCATATCATAAAAATCATGTGTCATGCTTTGTTCACACTAATATTCCCCCATCCCCTATTTAGGTGATGCTTGTTGCAGGGCGTTTCATTTTACCGTCCATGACATTCAGCCTTACCTCAGGGTCCTCTGCAAATATTGGTCCAAGTGGAGGCCTTGCTTTCTCTCCACAGTACTCACACATCACTGGAGAGTCCACGAGAGGCTGGGGCAGGACAACAGGGGGGTGTGATCAAAGATGATCACACAATGGATCACTTACAATAATACAGAGTTATACACGGTCTCCAAAAATGTCTCAGTTGTGCTATTCTAGAAGAAAAAGAAACACCTATTTAGGCGAGGTGCTGGCTAGCGGAGTAGAAAACTTGAAAATAAAAGAGCCGCACACTCTAGGAGCTCAGATGCAAACATTTAATTACCAACATTGACAGCCAAGCTGTCTTCATCAGGGAATAATTACAAACACTGCGGGATGACTCATTTATATAGTTTCAAAAGACACAGGTGTCTGTAATCATGGCCAAGAGTGGCCTAATATCATTGGTTAATTATCAAATATTAAGATGCATACAAACAGCATACAAACAATAAATGGATAGCATGCGATCATAAATTAATTTGACTACACAAGCTTACAAACAATTACAATGGCAAAGTCACAATAATCACAAGAATGGCTTCAGATCAAAGTCTTCGTTGAGACCGAAGGGAACTCTGATTTACCACCAAGATATTCCTGAACGTCTATTTGCGCCCCTACTGGATGGAAATTACAAGTGTAATGGCTGTGCTCAATGCACTTATAAATGTAGATCCTTCAAACACCCACAAACAGAGAAATCGATCCCAATCAAAGGTGTTATTACGTGCTCCACTAAGGTAGGTATTTATCTTATAACTTGTCCTTGGGGTAAAAATTGTGGGTAAAACAAAGCGCGAATTAAAAGTACGTATCTCAGAGAATCGTAGCACCATTAGTCTACTGACTCCCCATCCCGCATGCGGGAGCGTAATCATCGCCTGACACTAATTAGCATAACGCAACAGACATAAATATCCCTAGAAAATATTCCTATTCATGAAAATCACAAATGAAATATATTGAGACACAGCTTAGCCTTTTGTTCATCACCCTGTCATCTCATATTTTGAAAATCTGCTTTACAGCCAAAGCTAGACAAGCATTTGTGTAAGTTTATCGATAGACTAGCATAGCATTTCATCCAGCTATCAGTAGGTAACTTGGTCACGGAAATCAGAAAAGCAATCAAATTAAATCGTTTACCTTTGATGAGCTTCGGATGTTTTCACTCACGAGACTCCCAGTTAGATAGCAAATGTTCCTTTTTTCCAAAAATAATATTTTTGTAGGCAAAATAGCTCCGTTTGTTCTTCAGGTTTGGCTGAGAAATTGCCTGGAATTTGCAGTCACAAATATTCCAAATTAGCTCCATAATATCGACAGAAACATGGCAAACGTTGTTTATAATCAATCCTCAAGGTGTTTTTCAAATATCTATTCGATAATATATCCATCCGGACAATTAGTTTTTCAGTAGGACCGATTGGAGTAATGGCTACCTCTGTATTTTACACGAGAATCTCTCTGGGGGCATCAGGTGACCACTTGCACAATGTAGCCGCCTACGGCTATTCTTCAACATAAATGCGTAAAACTATGTCACAATGCTGTAGACATCTTGGGGAATACGTAGAAAGCGTAATCTGGTTGATAGCACATTCACAGCTCAATAGGGACTCATTGGAACGCAGCGCTTTCAAAATATGGGGCACTTCCGGATTGGATTTTTCTCAGGCTTTCGCCTGCAACATCAGTTCTGTTATACTCACAGACAATATCTTCACAGTTTTGGAAACGTTAGAGTGTTTTCTATCCCAAGCTGTCAATTATATGCATATTCTAGCATCTTGTCCTGACAAAATATCCGGTTTTGAAACAGTAACGTTTTTTTTCCAAAAATGAAAATACTCCCCCTAGAGTCGCAACAGGCTGGTGTAAAAACTTTACTTACCCAGTTGCAGCCCACTTCTTGGAGGCAAGCCACTCGATTTCGTCTCTGCGTTATATTGGCATCGAACATGTCACCCTCCCTAGGAGAGGGGGTGACCTTGATAATTTATTGTCAAAACGAGAGGCTGCCTGGATCTAACTTAAAGACCCTTGCTCCCTTCAGTCTCAACGTAGACTTTGATCTGAAGCCATTCTTGTGATTGTGACTTTGCCATTGTAATTGTTTGTAAGCTTGTGTAGTCAAATGAATTTATGATCGTATGCTATCCATTTGTTGTTTGTATGCTGTTCTTTGTATGACATTTTAATATTTGATAATTAACCAATGATATTAGGCCATTCTTGGCCATGATTACAGACACCCGTGTCTTTTGACACTACATAAAACGAGTCATCCCGTAGTGTTTGTGATTATACCCTGATGAAGTCGAAACGTTGGTAATTACATTTTTGCATCTGAGCTGCTAGAGTGTGCGGCCCTCTTATTTTCAGTTGTGCTATTCACAATTTCTATGACATACTGCATATGGGTTGCACATCATATTCATAACATCACAATGCCAGTTGTATCCCTGAGTGGAAAACATCTTCCGAGATAGAAGTGCTGGGTTTGAGGGGCGATACTTTGACCTCTCATATTCTGATCATTAGTACCTGGCTGACACATGGAACTAATAAAGTGGACTATGAAGAGATTACGGAGACTAGGGTGTGGTAGCAGACAGGTGGGTAAGGTGTTGTACCTCTGGGAGGATGTTCCTTGGGTTTGGTGCTTGGTCCTGGGACTCCCTCTTATATCTAAGAACTCCCAGAAAACCAGAAGTGGGAGTTGGTGGACAATCAAAAGACTGTACATACTCATCTTGCAACCCCTAAAGAGAGAACACATAGGGAGAGAAAATAAGTAGTCAGGGAGAGAAGGAGAAAAATAACAAGACCTGTCTTAAATTGTACATTTCTCTTACATGGTCATCCATGAGCAAAAATACTTCATTGGGTTCCTGCTCTAACCTAGAAGACTCATCTGAAAAAAAGACAAATAGTCAACATTACTAATTCAGTATGACATGAGACAGCATTCAAACACTGTGTAAATATGTTGCCATTTATTTATTTTATATTTTGTACAAAATTGTGTGGTCTTCTTGCGACTTTGGTCTCAATTAGTGACATTGATCTCATGCATCCTGCTATAATCTCACCCACTCAATTGATCAAAGTTAAAACTAAGTCCAGAACTATACATCGAAGGATATCAAAAACTGTTCCACCTGTCTCTGTGTTTCGCACTTGCTTCTCTCCCTCACTGGGTAGAGTAGTGACATCACCATCCATATGCCAGCCTTGATTTGGGGCACCTGCAACTTCAGCCTCCGTTATTTCCTTTTCAGAAAAAGACAGGTCACGGAGGTAGACATTTACACACACACACACACAATCCTAAACAAATTCATACACTCACCGCAGTGTTGTGCTTGTTCAGACAGCATGTAGCTCAACTTGCTGATGTTGTCAGTAACCGTGGAGATTAAATGGTTGCTTGGGGCTTTCTGGACTTAATATCTAACCATATTGCCTGGCATTATACATTCCAAAATAAGAGTGCAATAGCATGCTTAGTCCTAGCAGTTGGGTGGGTAAAAGTTAGGTGTATTATTGTTGTAATGTAATTTGTGAAAGTTAAATCAGGAAGGCTGGTTTGAATGCTCATTTGACTTCATCAAGCAGCATAGCCTAATTCACTCTTTCCTATTATACAGGACATAGTGGGAATGAATAGAAACCTATCAGCAGTATAGCTTCCCGTTCTGCTCCTCTTCCTGTTAGCCATGTGCGCACGCTTGCTGTTTAACCTATGTGCTCATTTTTGCAATTATCACTTTCTTCTGTCTCTCAACCAATGGGTATAAACCTTGGGATGTGTTTATATGTCAACTTACCCATGTTCTCTCACTTGCTGTGACAACCATCCACCATCAGCTATATTACCCTAAGGCCCGTCATCGAAACTTCTTTCCCTCTAGCGGGGGTTTTATGCCAGCTGCCCAGCAAAATGCTGTCATTAGCATCTGACGAGGCCATACCCCAAACTCTTCAATACAATTCCATAATCGCATTCTGTCTCTTATTCATTCCGTTAAACCTGTACTCGATTGAATTGTGATTTATTTGTTCTGTATAGTACCTTTATAATCTAACATTATTTTGCTGGGTTGGCCCTGTCCGGGGGACACCGTCGGACAGGGCAGTGCCACAGTGTCCCCTGACCCACCCGTCTCAGCCTCCAGTGTCTATGCTGCAATTGTCTATGTGCCTGGGGGCTAGGGTCAGTCTTATATCTGTTGTAATTCTCCTCTCTTATCTGGGGTCCTGTGTGAATTTAAGTATGCTCTCTCCCTCTCTGAGTACCTGAGCCCTAGGATCATGTCTCTCGACTACCTGACCTGATGACTGGCTGTCCCCAGTCCACCTGGTCGTGCTGCTGCAGTTTCAACTGTTCTGCCTGAGGCTATGGAATCCTGACCTCTTCACCAGACATGCTACCTTGTCCCGGACCTGCTGTGTCGAACTCTGAATACTCGGCTATGAAAAACCAACTGACATTTACTTCTGAGGTACTGACCTGTTGCAACCACTGATTATTATTTGACCCTGCTGGTCATCTATGAACATTTTAACATTTTGAAGAACAATCTGGCCTTAATGGCCAGGTACTCCTATAATCTCCACCCGGCACAACCAGAAGAGGACTGGCCACCCCTCAGAGCCTGGTTCCTCTCTAGGTTTCTTCCTAGGTGCCTGCCTGTCTAGGGAGTTTTTCCTAGCCACCATGCTTCTACATCTGCATTGCTTGCTGTTTGGGGTTTTAGGCTGGGTTTCTGTATAGCACTTTGTGATATCTGCTGATGTAAAAATAACTTTATAAATACATCTGATTAATTGATTTGTGGGAAAAGTAGCCTTCCTGCATTTAGCTTCAGGTGTAGAAACGTTTCATCAAAACATTGTGTTTACTTGATAGCTACCTACACAAATAGCTAGCTAGAACAAAGTGTTAAGATAAATTAATTAAAAAGATTAAAAGCAATAAACCAATGTTGTACAGTAGGCATCTACAGAGGGAGCTAAGAGTTGTGTTATGTGTAAAACATCTTATATTGTTTTCATAGTAGGCTTACCAATTTTAGTGTCCTACTTTGTGTCCAATTAACCAGTTGACTGTCGCACAGTTTTGATTAGATGGTATACAGCAGTGGTAGGTTACCCTGTTCCTGGAGTGCTGCAGGTACAGGAGTTTGTTCCAACTTGGCACCACGCCTGACCAACTGAGCTAATTGATCAGTTCAGCGATTGCCTAAATTCAACACACCTGATCTTTCAGATCGCCTCAATTAAAAACATGAAGGGCCTGTGGCACTCCAGGACCAAGATTGCCTACCCCTGGTATAAAACTACGGGCAGAATTTACTTTTCATAGCAGGTTAGGATAATTAACATAGCAGGTTAGGATAATTAGGTTAAGGTTAGGAAAAGGGTTGGGGTTAGCTAAAATGCAAAAATTCTCCCTGACGTGGCTTGAACGTGCAACTTTTTTTAAACCATAGCTGTATACCATCTAGCCACAACCCGCACCCTGTCACACCCTAATTCATTTCAGTGTAATTGTACGCGATTTAGATAACGCGTTATCCATGCATGCCATCTGTGCCATGGCAATTCATTAGGAAAAACAGGTGAGAATGATTGTCCCAGAGAACGACTACACTATGTCAACTACAGAGTCCACCACAGCCACCGAGACTAAGCCACCGAGACTATCCCTCCCACTGCTAACGCAACGACCATGAAACCCCAGGGGTGCGTTCAGTTTGCTTGAACGTTTGCTACGTTGCGAAACGGTTTATACTGAACGACACGTTTCCCCCAAACTTTCTTGTATGTTCTTGAACAGACTGAAGTACGTAGGTTTGCTCCATTCTGTAGGTGTGCCGGGGTGTGGCTTGAAGCAATGAGTGACATATTTAAAGGGCAGGGGTGCACAAACCACAACCCAGATTAAGATTCTGGTTCAGGATAAAAATGTCGAAAGTGGATGCTGAGATTGAACAAAGCATTATGTCGAGCAAAGTTGGTGAAGACGAATGTTCTGAATGAACAGCAGTAGTATTGAAAACGGGAACAAAAAGGAAATAGTCTAAATTTGGAGTGACGGATACGTGTATAAATGATAATGAATCGCTTCATGTTGGGATGCGTTTGTTGAGTAAGGATGCATATGTTGGAATCCCATTTGAGGTGTTAAATGGTGAAGTACGCGCTGGGAAACGTGGAATCTGTCAGTGACAGAGTGGTCTTATTTTGATTAATTGTATTTCTGAAGAACAGGAAGATTGCAGTGAGTCTTAAAAGAATCCGGACAACAGGAGTTTTATGTTTTGAATTTGGGAGTAGAGCACCCATCAAAGGAGTCATCTCAGGGGTGACAATGGATGTTCAGGTTGAATAGCTGAAGAGAATTCCTGGTGGGGTTGGTGCCTGGCGTCTGACCTGTTGGGTGAATGGATGAATGAAGCTTGGTTGTGTAAGATATGCCGTAAGAGCTTTCGTCCCCAAACCATTGCAGTGTAAAAATTGTAAAGGATTTGGCCATGTTTCAAGTGTGTGCAGATGGACAGAGTATATTGAAGAATGATGTCTAGAAGGACGATGGTGTTGCAATTGTGGTGGGGATCATGTTCCGGAGTTCCTGGAGTGCCCTTTAAGGTTGAAGGGGATTGAGGTGGCAAAAGTTAGTGGTCAATCAAATCTTCTATGCAGAAGCAATAGTGATTCTAGTGAAGATATGGTTGTAGACGCACCAGAGTACAGTAAATGTTTGCTGCCAGTCAAAATATACACTGTGTGTTAAAAATTGTGATTTTGTAACATTCATTGCTACAGTTATGAACTGTAGGGCACAAGTCTAAGAAACTGGACTTCATTGTGGCTGTGGCAGAAATTTTTTGAGGACTTAAGGATTTTACAGCTGAAGACTTGCAAGGCGTACTGGCTCCAGAAGACCCACCCTCCCAGGTTCACCTTGAGCCTGTGTAGTGATCAGATCTGTTTTATTTTTTTTAACAGAAAAGTTGTTTTGATTTAGTTTATTTCTTATGTTTTGCGGCGGGGGTTGTATTTTGTTACATTTTGTGGAATCCTGTTTCCTTCCCGCACAGTAGGTGGCGGGATGCACATTAAATTATGCAATCGCCTATATCATTAAAAAAAGAGCCCACAACCCAACCCCGTTTTATTTCAACTAATTGTTCAGTACATCACCGCTTCTGCTTAACTGAATGTTCAACTACGTTTTTTCATACTGGACGCGGGCAAGGATCCAGTCTACCTACATGAGATCATGCATCCCTACTTCATGCATCAACATCTTCACCATCATTATCCTTTTCCATATCCTCCTCCAGCCCTGACCAACACTCTCTCTAAGACCACGATGCCAACTACAGAGTCTCTAACGATGCCCAAACCAACAACCATGAAGCCACAAGATCCTGTCTATCCCACAGGGTACTATCCACAGCCTCCATATTAATACCCTAGTCCAGTTTGCCACAATTATCCTCACTACCATTATCCCCATCTTCCCCCTGCCTCAGAGGTCCATTCTAAGATATACCATAATTCAGTTTTCTAGTATTTCTATGGTGCACTGGCAGATCAATTTAATGGTCCATGTTCATACAATGCCTCCAATGTCAAGAAAAGCTGAGGCTGAATGCAACACGAGGTCAATATTTTTTGGGGCTCCTGTTTGTTTTGAGTAATTGGTCAAGACCACGTGGGCTGAAAGTCATGGACATGACAAGGACTTTTTTTATTCTCAGAAACTCATATAGGGCCAGGCGTTTAAAAAATGTTTTTTTTAAAATTAAATAGGAATTCTGACAATAGTAGTGTGGAACAATGGAATTAAAAATAAGTGTTTATAATTGAAGAGGAGGAGAGCATGTCAGACAAGGATTTGTTTCTTGTTGGGATGTGATTATTATCATTTATCTTTTGATGGGGATGTTAACTGGAGTCCCAGATGTATTTAGTGCCAGTTCTTTGACCCGCATTGTGAAAGGAAGAAAGTTTGTCGGTTCTATGTTTTAAAAAAAATGATAAGCACTTTCCTACGCATGTGAAGTTGGGTTATATGAGGTGAGTACTACGCATTAATGGCTTTTGTCCCCAAACCATTACAGTGTCAAAATTGTAAAGGATTTGACAATGTTTCAAGTGTGTGCAGACGGGTGGAGTATACAGAAGATCAGAGTGAAGAACGGCCGTGTTGCAATTGTGGTGGGGATCATGACCCAGACTTTGTGTAGTGACCTATAAGGGTAAAGGAGGTTGAGGTGGCAAAAGTTAGGGCAGTCCATCGGCTCTCCTACGCGTAGGCAATAAAAATAATTGAGAGAGGAAGTGAAGTTGAATGAATGGTAGTGGATGCACAAATGTCCAGAGTTAATAGGCCTACTTGTCAACCAAGAGATCCAGACATGCTCTATGCAAAGAAAGTGGATTTTGTGGCGTTCATTGCAACTGCAATAAACTGTATGGCTCAGGTAAAAAGAAAATCAAAGAAATTGGACATCATTGTGGCTGCCGCAGGAACGTATCTGGGAATTCACAGCGGAAGATGTGCAAGGGTTATTGGAAGATGTGCTGTCCTCCCGGGCTCCTGAGCTTAATTAGCAAATGGGATCAGACATTGATTATTGATTTTAACAGATGAATCAAGGAGCATGTTGATGAGTGATTTTCGGGTAGTCAATATGAGTATTCCAATATCGACATTTTAGTATTTTGCGATCTTTTATTTTCATCCCACACAGTTGGTGGCTACAGTACTTATTTTTGCGTGTAGTTCGACATAAAAACCGAAAGAATCATTATTCTCATCAGCAGTCTATGCTTTAGGCTGATGATTGGGTGAATTATCAACAAATATTTCACTTATTTTTGGTCGTTTATCAACATTTATATGGGAATAATAGTTTTTTTTTTTTAAATGGGAGCTGGGGAGCTACAGTTAATTGACGTAACCATGAATGCCAACATGTACTGTGACATACTGAAGCAGAGCATGATCCCCTCCCTTCGGAGACTGGGTCGCAGGGCAGTATTCCAACACGATAACGACCGCAAACACACCTCCAAGACGACCACTGCCTTGCTAAAGAAGCTGAGGGTAAAGGTGATGGACTGGCCAAGCATGTCTCCAGACCTAAACCCTATTGAGCATCTGTGGGGCATCCTCAAACGGAAGGTGGAGGAGTGCAAGGTCTCTAACATCCATCAGCTCCATGATGTCGTCATGGAGGAGTGGAAGAGGACTCCAGTGGCAACCTGTGAAGCTCTGGTGAACTCCATGCCCAAGAGTTTTAAGGCAGTGCTGGAAAATGATGGTGGCCACAGAAAATATTGACACTTTGAGCCCAATTTGGACATTTTCACTTAGGGGTGGACTCACTTTTGTTGCCAGCGTTTTAGACATTAATGGCTGTGTGTTGAGTTATTTTGAGGGGACAGCAAATTTACACTGTTATACAAGCTGTACACTCACTACTTTACATTGTAGCAAAGTGTCATTTCAGTGTTGTCACATGAAAAGATATACTCAAATATTTACAAAAATGTGAGGGGTGTACTCACTTTTGTGATATACTGTAAATACATGTAAAAACGTAGCCTAAATGCTGAGGATATGGTTTATGCAAGCACCAACATCTCTCTCAAAAAATTTGACAATCCCAAAATGCGCACATTCATTCAACATGTGTAAAGAACTTAGGCTCAGTCTGGTAAAAAACAACAGCTGAAAACATCATAATAACGGACAAATCCACTGGCACACAATACCAATTTGTTCTTCATATTTTGTAGGAGAGCTGGGTGAAGATGTTAAAGTTGTTCTGGCTGATACAGTGTATTTACAGGCAGTGAACTATTCAACAGTGTCAGAATATCATTCCGAGTGCCTGAGCTTTTACGTGCGCTTTTTGGAGGCTGAGAATCGTCTCTCCAAATATTGCGGTCTTAATACTTCTTATGGCTGCAGGGGCAGTATTGAGTAGCTTGGATGAAAGGTGCCCAGAGTAAACGCCCTGCTCCTCAGTCCCAGTTGCTAATATATGCTTATTATTATTAGTATTGGATAGAAAACACTCTAAAGTTTCTAAAAATGTTTGAATGATGTCTGTGAGTATAACAAAACTCATATGGCAGAGGGCCAGTGGTCTGGCAGAGAGCCAGGTCCTGGTCAGGCGCATTTCACATGATAGCAACCTGCGTTCCATGGCTTCTCTACAGACATAGGAATTCTCTGGTTGGAACTTTATTGAAGATTTATGATAACAACATCCTATAGATTGATTCTATACTTAGTTTGACAAGTTTCTTCGACCTGTAATATAACTTTTTGAAGTTTTCGTCCGACGTTCGGATGGACCTGTACGAGCGTTTGGATTTGTGTACTAAACACGCTAACAAAAGTAGCTACTTGGACATAAATAATGGACATTATCGAACAAATCAAGCATTTATTGTGGAACTAGGATTCCTGGGAGTGCATTGCATTAATGAATATCGTCAAAGGTAAGGTAATATTTATAATGTGATTTCTGATTTCTGTTGACTCCAACATGGCGCATAATTGTATTTGTAATTGCCGTCTCAGATTATTGTATGGTTTGCCTTTTCCGTAAAGTTTTTTTGAAATCTGACACAGCGGTTGCATTAAGCAAAGAGGTATATCTATATTTCCATGTCTAACAATTGTATTTATCAACATTTATAATGAGTATTTCTGTAAAATAATGTGGCTCTCTGCAATATCACCGGATGTTTTTGGAACTAGTGAACGTAACGCGCCAATGTATACTGAGATTTAAAAAAAATATAAATATGAACTTTATCAAACAAAACATACATGTATTGTGTTACATGAGGTCATCTGATGAAGATCATCAAAGGTTAGTGATTAATTTTTATCTCTGATGGTGCTTTTTGTGACTCCTCTCTTTGGCTGGAAAAATGGCAGAATTTTTGGATACTGTGGTGGGATTAACAACAATATTACCTTTAAAACGGTATAAGATACATGTATGTTTGAGGAATTTTAATTATGAGATTTCTGTTGTTTTGAATTTGGCGCCCTGCACTTTCACTGGCTGTTGTCAAATCGATCCTGTTAACGGGATTGCAGCCCTAAGATTAAGAGTTGGATTAGTTGTTGGGTTGATATTTCTATAGCAAATTTACATTCTGAAAATAGTCTACATTACCTCTCTACATTTACTGATATGAAAATGTCCATCATACCCATATGTTAAGAACAGACAACAAATACAACAAATACGTTGTGAAATATTTTTTTGGGGGGGATTGACATTGTCTCGTTATGTAGCCACAGGAAGATACTGTTTCGCAATATCCTCCACAACCTTCTAATGTAGAAGCATTATTCCGAGACAGCCTCATGTTTTTTTATGGTTTATGGCTGTCTTTCCGTTTATAAAACATAATAATTTAAAACCTTGCTTACATTTGTATACGATCATGCATCTCTCAGTTAAATTCGGCCCGCAACCCGCCAGTTGGGGAACCTTCGTCTCGACTGGCTATTCCTTTGTGATAAATAAACTATCATAAGGATATTCACCTACCAACAAGTGACTGTAATATTATTTGACAAGTAATTGGCTCAAACTCACAGGAAAAAATATATTTTGGGAGGGGCAATTACAATTGCAGTGAAGCTCCTAATCGCTAGGACGATGAATGAGTTTAATGCCAGAATCTACCATCAGTATCCCTCAAAATGATGAACCCTATCCAATATGTATTTATTGGACTGCTTCTTTGTTCGTTTATTTCGCAAAATGATGTAGGACCTACGGGTAAGTTATCATTTGAAAAAGCGTTTTTGAAAGTGAAAGCAAGTAATGGGGCTGTTCTGCTAGTCTTAACATTTTAACAAAACATTTTAAACTTATGTTCGTTGTATTATAGTTCAAATAAGGAATAGGGTACATAATATCTTAAACATAAAATTACATATGGAATAGATTCTATATATATGTACTCTACTAAAAAATTAGAAAAATACTAGTTATGCATGTCATTCAGGCTATAAAACAATGGCAACTTAACTCATTTCAGTTTGAATGACAGATCAATAACACATATTTCTATATGAATTTGGTCGGATTGCCCAAAAAGTTACATATTGTCGCTTTAAGCAAAACATCCATGTAAAAACGATTTTATTTCACGTATATACTCTCACGTTTATATCCACGGATTCTCGAAATGTTTAGAATTAGAAGAGTGCATTTACTGTATGTCTTAAGACAGATTTTGAAAAGCATTGCTCTTATAGTCTTGCATTCATAAATGTATTTCTGATATGGCCATATCCTGTTAATGTAAATATGATTTAGGCCTACATGTAGCATATTCTATCATTTTGTTGTTTAAATAAAATATGCAGTTTAAGTTCATCAGAAGTTCTAACAGTTTTTCTCTTAACATCACCTGCTCACAGTCAAACATGTACTTGAGTACATGTACACACGCTTCAATTCCTCCCACTTTGAAGTCGCTGGGTTGTTGGATGGAGAACTGGTGGACTTCTACAGCAGTGCCCTCAAGTCCCCTGTACCCAAAAAAAGCTGGAATGAAGAAAATACAAGCTTTGGATATAATGACTGGCAAGAAATTCTTTCAGCTCGACAGGAAGTTAATACGTACTTTTTATCCAGTGCTGTAGACCTGAGGAGGCACTTTGTAAAACATCCCTTAAGTGAGTTGCATTTATTATGTCATAGTTGACCATCTCTGCTTTGTCAGCGTAGTTTTAGTTCAGTACACTATATGCGTGTTAATCCTTTTTATCTTTGTCGTATTAGGTGGGGATATTGTGCAGATGAAACTTGGTTGTACTGTGGATATAACCATCATTGAAAGCAAAAAAACAGAGAAAGTCGTTGGCTTTGCTGAGTTTGCCTATGATGGAAACACAGTGCTGTTCCTCAGTGATAACTCAAGTATATGGATCCCAAAAGATGAATATGCTCATGATATTCATGATATCGTACACAAATGGAACACGCAAAGCATGAAAGACCACTTAACCAACTTTGTGAATGTGGACTGTCCAGTGGCACTTGATCGTTTCCGATTATTAGAGCGCACAAACTCATGTGAGTGTTACTATTGGTTGCACAGTGGTTTTACAAATGTCAAATTTTATTAGCTGTTCCAGATCTTTCACAACAGTTTTACTGGCATGTAATCCCCACCCGTATGGAACACATTCTTATTACTTCTCCCAATTTCAATCAGTGTCTCTTATCACCTATTTTTCCAGGTCTCATATTTATGTTGTGGAAGTAACTATGTATTCCTATGTCTCTACAATGTTTTAGCTGCTCCAAAGGTCTACACTGTCCCTGGTGGCTCTTTGAAACCTGGGTTGATCAACCTGACTTGTTTAATTACCGGATCCTATCCAAAGTCGTCACCCATTGAGATGAACCTGTTTAGGGACAACATCCTCCTAACAGAGATGGAGGGTGTCCATTCATCAGGAGTCAGACCTAACGAAGACCACACCTACCAGCTGAGGAAGACGGTGAGGATCGACACCTCCGAGTCTGTCGTTTATCGATGTGATGTCAATCATAAAAGCTTCCCTAAACCCCGGAATTACACTTGGGGTAAAATTCTTTCTTCAATTCAATGACTTCAAAGCATGGACACATTGATGTAAAAAAAAATGGTCTCTTTAAGGTCAGAATTTGTATATGTAGAATGTTTATATGTTGGAAAAATTAATGTGGACACCATTAAAAGATTATTGCACTTCGTACACTTGTATAACAACTATGCAGAAAGAAATGGAATGACTACTGTGTGCTCTTGTGTGTTTACAGAGGTGAAAAAACAAGAGGGATCAAATATTCAAATTTACATTGGACTATGCATAGTGTTGCTTTTCCTACTGTTTTTCAAAAACAGATGTAGATCTGAGCCTAATAAACATTTGGCTGGTGAGTAAAGTCTATTAAACCAAATTAATGTCAGCCCAACTTAAACAGAGACAAGGGTGCTCAACCAATGAATACAGTGCATTATATTAACCAAGGTACTAACCATGCTGGTTAATGACTTATTCTCTTTATTTAGACTCACATTTTGTTAGAAGTGTTAAAACACTGGCTTGATCAGAGCCATACAGACTCTTCTCCAAGTGGAACCAAACATTGTATGATACTGTACATAGAACTTAGGTTCTAGACTAATGTGAAAGGATTTTCCCCAGCTAATCCTGGAGAGAATGCTGCCCTGGGAGTTCAAGATGGAGGGAGTTTGATTGGTGAGTTTCATTCTCAGGATTGGTCTTTTCCAGGACCTCTGTTTTTATATTTGATGCTGGTGCACGATAATCATTGTGTTTTAATGTCTTCATGTATTGATTATTTTAGATCAAGGAGGTGATGCCACTTCTGGTAAGTATTCTGTTCATGCGCAGTATTCAATTTGAAAGTGATCAACAACTCTTTAACAAGTGATGAAAATTAAATGGATGTGTCTATTCCCCTGATGCATCATGTCTTGACTATCCGAAAAAGAATAATGGCATAAAATGTTTTATTTTCTTGGCTACTGTAGTCGATCTGTCCACTGAGAGAGAAGTTCTTTCAAATGCACCCGATGATGAAGGTGAAAACGGTGAGATCATAACTTCCTGGCCAGTAATGAAAGTTATCTAATTCTCAAAAATAGAGCTAAATAAAGCCAGAATAATAATATACATGTTGAAAATAGCTATAGCCATAAGTCATGTGTGTTTCACTCACTGTTAATTTTGTCAAGGTCCTGACGTCAGCGTACAGTATTCTGCTATGGGGCTCTTGGACGCATTACGCAACGTTTGCGTCTAAACAAAAAATTGCTTTATTAAGCGCTAACATACTGACCACACCGCAAAATAAATGTGCACGCATGTTATTCAATCATTGCATCCACACTGCTCACGCGTGTCTGCGTAACGTCTACGTTATGTCTGCGTGCGGAGCCAGGCGCTAAAATAGAACTTGGTTCTATTTGTGACGCTTAACACGCTGCAAGTCCCGCCTCTCCCATCTCCTCATTGGTTTTTAGGAGCATATACCCACGTGGGTGATTGAAAGTTGAACTGAGGTCCACACTCCAGTCCAGTTGGTGGTGGTAATGCACCTTAAAGTTGGTTGCCAACTGCCATATCAAGAAGAAGAAAAAGCCTGAAGGAGGAGAGGTTACTAGAAACAAACTCGGTTTACCTTTTTATCTGTGGTTTAATTGTCGGAGTAGAGGACCTTGTGCATTTCAGGTAAAATAACAACCCAATGTTTGTATCCCAGGACAAATTAGCTAGCAACAGAAAGCTAGCTAGCTAAATTGCCATAAATGTTTCATGCTTTTTCGACCTGTCCCCAAATTAATATAGTTGGTTCAGAGTTTGTTTTGATATTTCTACCTACTGATCACGTCTGGTGTGGTTGGACAAAATCAACATGCTCGCAATGGCGTTCTAGTCAGCATGTTAAGCCCATGATTTTCCTTCAGTACAGTACACTCAGTACACTATACTACTATAATACTACTGTTCTATACTACTAATATTGATTTCTGCCTTTGCTTTTCATTTTAGATGAAGCCTATGGAAGTTGTGGAAGCTCTGGTGAGTTTTACAGCACTAGCAAGGTTTCCATCCACTTGTTGAAAGATTTAGGTGAATTATCTTTTACTTGAATAAAAAAGATATGTACATTTTACCAGCGGAGGTGTGTTTCCATCAAATTGTCTTGTAGATAAAAAAGCAGTGGGTAATGATGCACTGCACATATAAAGAATTTTGCATCATGTCTTTCCATATCCCAAATAAAACGAAGTTCAATGTGTTTCCATTGCATTATATCCTTGTCTCATCGCACACTAGGAACTCCTGTAGTGGGCCGGGCGCAGTGCACGCTGACCAGGTCGCCAGGTGTACGGTGTTTCCTCCGACACATTGGTGCGGCTGGCTTCCGGGTTGGATGTGCATTGTGTCAAGAAGCAGGTTGGGTTATGTTTCGGAGGACGCATGGCTCTCGAACTTCGCCTCTCCAGAGTCCGTATGGGAGTTGCAGCGATGAGACAAGATTGTAACTACTACCAATTGGATACCACGAAATTGGGGGAAAAAAAAATCATTTTTATTTATCAATTAGCAGCCAAGCACCGACTATCATGTCAGCATGGGACAAACATCTACATTAGAAAACACTTTTCATGCAAAGATGTGCTATTTAATTATGCCTCACTATGTTCCCATCCAACAGCATTGCCTACAAATAATAATTATTGATATTTAACCTATTGGAAATGACCATTAAGCTCATCGCCGTGCACTTTCACCATCCTGTGAAGTTCATCTTAATTAATTTAATCTGTAGCCTATTTAACCCTTCATGCTTTTCCAAGTCATAGTGGGAGGACCACAACAAAGCATCGCGTCACTGCAAATATATAGTGACAATTGCTGTTTTCCATCAGGGCCGTCTTGAACTTTTTATCTGACAGGTTCTTTACTTGCATATAAATTGTTGGATGGGAACATAGTGAGGCATAATTAAATACAGCACATCTTTGCATGAAAAGTGTTTTCTAATGTAGATGTTTTTCCCATGCTGCCAATCATAATAGTTACAAATATAAATGAATAATCAACAAACATTTTTTATTGATTGACAGGCCTAGTTCTTATATTAGTGCTATAGTAGCCCACTAACAAATCTTTCTTCCATTCTCTCAGATTCAGACCTGTCACAGATTCAAATAACCTAATTGGAATTCAACACAGACCCAGCTGACAACTAGTACAGGGTCTTAAGTAGGTACTTTGAAACACTCTTATCCGATTGTCAATTTCCAAGCGTTTTACGTGCCAACTGAAGAAAACACAGAGTTTATAATTATGCATTACCTCTGCCTGGGATCAAGTTACCAGAGGTACCTGACTACAAGAGGAGACGCTCAACGCTAACATGGACTGACACACAATACAGTAAAGAATACTGAGGAAATGAAGGGCTTGTTAGAGACATTTCCATGTGTCCTGATCGTTGTCTGGCTGTTATCACAGCTCATTACTAAGATGGTGATATATATGTTATGGTGATAGATATTTTACTATGTATTTGTAATGTTTCTGTAAAGCAGGCTAGTTACGTCCTGTGTGGCTCAGTTGGTAGAGCATGACACTTGCAATGCCAGGGTTGTGGGTTCTATTCCCATGGGGGAGCATTATGAAGTATGAAAATATATGCACTTTCATCTGTAAGACGCTCTTATTTTTTTTAAAGTCATGCTGTAATTGTCCCAAACTTCTTCAACTTGGGGACAGCTCAGGGATCAAGTATCAAAAATAGAAGTTACAATTTTCTACTTTTTCATGTACTGTATTGTTAAGATATTTTATCAAGGTTGAAGATAAATGATTAAATAATTCTACCCAGAAACTTAACCATTAGGATTAGAGGTTATGTAGCATGGACAAAGGGTCATTGGAAATGGTAACCATTGTGGATGAAGGAATGTATGTGTGTGTCTAAAGTAAGCAAAGAGAATCATTAACCTATGTTTGAACCGACCCAGCTATAACTCTGTGGACATAAAATAAGACAGCGAGAGCTCCTCTGGGTTTTCCGTATCTGGGGGGGACTGGAACTGTCAGCTAAGTGGTAATAAACTGGTGAGACTTCAGGAGATTATCCAGATATAGTGTGTGCGTTAGTGGGTTGGAATGGACTTTTGAAGCTGCTTTGTCGGAGAAGAGGAGGGACATCTAAAAACTATGATGAAATGTGAGGTATATTAACCAATGTACATGGCATTATGACCAGCGCTCTCGAGAATAAATGCTATTGGCTAATTTCGGTTGACTGGTCTCTGTCCATTTTATGCAAATAAGGATCTTACAAATTCTTAGAAACGGACAAAGTATTTTAAATTGAATTGGTTAATGAACACATAAAAACTAAATTCATCTAATATGTATATATTTTCTGCTATGACCTATTTAAATAAATGCTGTATAGCTTTAAACTCCTGATCTTTGACACTATCTCTGACCTCCCAGAAGGAAAACTAACTATATGTTAAAAGACCTTTTCACATCAATGAATACATACATTTATTTAACCCACCACCATCCAGTATAATAAAGATTTGTTCATACATTAAAGTTAATTCTCATTAAATGATTTCCCCCTTTTTATAATGTCATAAGTCATCTAATTACCGGCTTACACCGTGAATTTAATTACCGGCTTACTGAGACTTGGTTAAGGAAGAGTGTTGTTAACCTTTCTGGTTATAACCTCGGTTGTCTCCACCAAGTCTGACCCCAAACAATTTGATCTGCTGGTTTTAAGCATTAAACTTTCAAATAGTTCTTTGTTGACTGTTGCTGGGTGCTATTGTCCTCCATCAGCACCGGCCTGTACCCTAAATGCCCTAAGCTCTCTCCTGGCCCCTTAGACTAAGTCTGAATTTGTCCTGCTAGGTGACCTAAACGGGGATATGCTTAAACCACCTGACCAAGTACTAATTATTACCAATCCCACAAGGTATGACTCCAAACACCCAGAAAGGCTACTCTCCTCGATGTTATCCTCACAAATAACCCTGATAGGTATCAGTCTGTGTTATCTGTAATGACCTTAGTGATCACTGTTTTACAGCCTATGTTCATAATGGCTGTTCAGTGAAACGACCTGTCCTGATTTGAAATAGACTCTTGTTAAAAAACTAATGAGCAAGCCTTCCTTCATGAACTGACCTCGGTAAAATGGTATAGAATCAGCTTGATCCCCTCTGTCGAAGATAGAGTGGTATTGTCAACAAACACTCCCCCATAAAGAAAATGAGAATTAAAAACAGGTTCTGCCCCTGGTTCGACCGTGATCTTGCAGAGTTACTCCACCTTAAGAATTGCATTTGGCGAAAGGCTTGGCACACGCATACTCAGGCTGACTGGCTATCGTTCAGGCAAATGAGAAATAAGTGTACTCAGGCTATCTGGAAGGCCAGTTCTCTCTGTGGGTCTAAACACAAGAAGTTCTGGAAAACGGTTAAAGACCTGGAGAATAAACCCTCCTCCTCACAGCTGCCCATGTTCCTTAATGTTGATGATCTGGTTATTACTGACAAGAAGCAGATGGCCTTTTAATCACCCCTTCATTAAGTCAGGATTCCTATTTGACTCAGCCATGCCTCCTTGCCCGTCCAACACTTGGACGGGCAGTTTGTTTTATTCACTGCTTTATCACACTCCGCCAACCCTGATGTCCTAGCCGTGTCTGAATCCTGGCTTAAGAAGGCCACCAAAAAATCCAGAATTTTCCATCCCTAACTATAACATTTTCCGACAATATAGAACTGCCAAAGGGGGTGGAGTTGCAATCTACTGCAGAGATAGCCTGCAGAGTTCTGTCATACTATCAAGGTTTGTGCCCAAACAATTCGAGCTTCTACTTTTAAAAATCCACCTTTCCAGAAACAAGTCTCTTACCGTTGTCGCTTGTTATAGACCCCCTTCTGCCCCCAGCTGTGCCATGGACACCATATGTGAAATGATTGCCCCCCATCTATCTTCAGAGTTTGTACTGTTAGGTGACCTAAACTGGGACATGCTTAACACCCCGGCCTTCCTACAATCTAAGCTATATGCCCTCAATCTCACACAAATTATCAAGGAACCTACCAGGTACAACCCTAAATCCATAACCATGGGCACCCTCTTAGATATCATCCTGACCAATTTGCCTTCTTAATATACCTCTGCTGTCTTAAACCAGGATCTCAGCAAAATGTAGTGGAAATTCAGTACTGAGAGAGACTTGGTCTTAGTCATTTCTTCAATCAATCAACTTTATTTAATATAGATTAATTATTGCAATAATGAGACCGTCAGCCCACCAGTCTTGACTGACTGCTGTCAGGCTGAGAGTCTAGACTTTACAGATGATGCAGTTTAATATAGCTGATACCTAGATTGCTTAGTCAGTCACTTCTAAACTTCCCATAAACCACCTTGGTTATCTACACAGGATGGTCTTTTACTTTGTTTCCCAGATGCCAGAAGATGAGACAATGAGGCATTGTTCTTAACTCTTCCAGGCTCTCTCTATCTAGAGTCACACACACCACATCTTGTCTACAGAATGCTAGCTTTTACGCTTTATCACCAACACAAGTCAATTGTCAGCTTCAAGCTATCTCTAGTAGAACCCATGTCTTCAACGCCCAGACTAGCTGCAGGGTGCAGAGTGGAGACCATAAAACACAGCATTAGCAGGACACAAATATCTTACTGTTCGTAAAGTAAATAATTGTTACATATCCAACAAATAAGGTGAATACATAATTTTTCCCTCACAGATCACTGCCTCATTGCCTGCATGCGTAATGGGTCCTTGGTCAAACGACCACCCCTCATCACTGTCAAACTCTCCTTAAAATACTTCAGCGAGCATGCCTTTCTAATCGATCTGGCCCGGGTATCCTGGAAGGATATTGACCTCATCCCGTCAGTAAAGGATGCCTGGTTGCTCTTTAAAAGTGCTTTCCTCACCATCTTAAATAAGCATGCCCCATTCAAAACATGTAGAACTAAGAACAGATCGAGCCCTTGGTTCACCCCAGACTTGACTGCCCTTGACCAGCACAAAAACATAATGTGGCGTTCTGCATTAGCATCGAATAGCCCCTATATCCATCCTGCCCTGCCTTTATAAAATCTTCGAAAGCCAAGTTAACAAACAGATCACTGACCATTTCGAATCCCACCGTATATTCTCCACTATGCAATCGGGTTTCAGAGCTGGTCATGGGTGCACCTCAGCCATGTTCAAGGTCCTAAACAATATCCTAACTGCCATCGATAAAAGACAGTACTGTGCAGCTGTCTTCATCAACCTGGCCAAGGCTTTCGACTCTGTCAATCACCGCATTCTTATCGGCGGACTCAATAGCCTTGGCTTCTCAAATGACTGCCTCGCCTGGTTCACCAACTACTTCTCAGATAGAGGTCAGTGTGTCAAATCGGGGGGCCTGTTGTCCGGACCTCTGGCAGTCTCTATGGGGGTGCCACCGGGTTCAATTCTCTTGCTGCTGGTGATCCAAAATTAAACTAATTTTGCAACAAAGCCTCCTTCACTCATGCTGCCAAACATACCCTTGTAAAACTGACCATCCTACCAATCCTTGACTTCGGCAATGTCATCTACAAAATAGCCTCCAACACTCTACTCAGCAAACTGGATGTATATCACAGTGCCATCCGTTTTGTCACCAAAGCCCCATATACTACCCACCACTGTGACCTGTATGCTCTCGTTGGCTGGCCCTCACTACATATTCATCGCCAAACCCACTGGCTCCAGGCCATCTATAACTCTTTGCAAGGTAAAGCCCTGCCTTATTTCAGCACACTGGTCACCATAGCAACAGCCACCCCTTAGCATGCTCTCCTGCAGGTATATTTCACTGGTCATCCCCAAAGCCAACACTTACTTTGGCCGCCTTTCCTTCCAGTTCTCTGCTGCCAATGACTGGAACGAATTGTAAAAATCACTGAAGCTTGAATTTTATATCTCCCTCTCTAACTTTAAGTATCAGCTGTCAGAGCAGCTTACCGATCACTGTACCTGTACACAGCCAATCTGTAAATAGCATATACGCCCAACTACCTCATCCCCATATTGTTATTTATCGTCTTGCTCTTTTGCACCCCAGTATCTCTACTTGCACATCATCAAATCAAATCAAATCAAATCACATTTTATTTGTCACATACACATGGTTAGCAGATGTTAATGCGAGTGTAGCGAAATGCTTGTGCTTCTAGTTCCGACAATGCAGTAATAACGAACAAGTAATCTAACTAACAATTCCAAAAAACTACTGTCTTATACACAGTGTAAGGGGATAAAGAATATGTACATAAGGATATATGAATGAGTGATGGTACAGAGCAGCATAGGCAAGATACAGTAGATGATATCGAGTACAGTATATACATATGAGATGAGTATGTAAACCAAGTGGCATAGTTAAAGTGGCTAGTGATACATGTATTACATAAGGATGCATTCGATGATATAGAGTACAGTATCAACGTATGCATATGAGATGAACAATGTAGGGTAAGTAACATTATATAAGGTAGCATTGTTTAAAGTGGCTAGTGATATATTTACATCATTTCCCATCAATTCCCATGATTAAAGTGGCTGGAGTAGAGTCAGTGTCATTGACAGTGTGTTGGCAGTAGCCACTCAATGTTAGTGGTGGCTGTTTAACAGTCTGATGGCCTTGAGATAGAAGCTGTTTTTCAGTCTCTCGGTCCCAGCTTTGATGCACCTGTACTGACCTCGCCTTCTGGATGACAGCGGGGTGAACAGGCAGTGGCTCGGGTGGTTGATGTCCTTGATGATCTTTATGGCCTTCCTGTAGCATCGGGTGGTGTAGGTGTCCTGGAGGGCAGGTAGTTTGCCCCCGGTGATGCGTTGTGCAGACCTCACTACCCTCTGGAGAGCCTTACGGTTGAGGGTGGTGCAGTTGCCATACCAGGCGGTGATACAGCCCGCCAGGATGCTCTCGATTGTGCATCTGTAGAAGTTTGTGAGTGCTTTTGGTGACAAGCCGAATTTCTTCAGCCTCCTGAGGTTGAAGAGGCGCTGCTGCGCCTTCCTCACGATGCTGTCTGTGTGAGTGGACCAATTCAGTTTGTCTGTGATGTGTATGCCGAGGAACTTAAAACTTGCTACCCTCTCCACTACTGTTCCATCGATGTGGATGGGGGGGTGTTCCCTCTGCTGTTTCCTGAAGTCCACAATCATCTCCTTAGTTTTGTTGACGTTGAGTGTGAGGTTATTTTCCTGACACCACACTTATCATCTGCACATCTGTCACTTGTTAATGCTAAATGTAATTATTTTGCCTCGATGGCCTATTTATTGCCTTACCTCCCTACCCTTCTACATTTGCACACACTGTACTTCGATTTTTCTATTGTGTTATTGACTCTACGTTTGTTTATGTGTAACTCTGTGTTGTTGTTTTTGTCGCACTGCTTTGCTTTATCTTGGCCAGGTCGCAGTTGTAAATGAGAACTTGTTCTTAACTGACCTACCTGGTTAATTAAAGGTTAATTAAAGGTGAAATTAAAAATTAAAAAATACCCACTAGTTGATGCTTATTTATAAAACCCTCTTAGGCCTCACTCCCTCCTATCTGAGATATCTACTGCAGCCCTCATCCTCCACATACAACAGCCGTTCTGCCAGTCACATTCAGTTAAAGGTCCCCAAAGCACACACATCCCTGGGTCGCTTGTCTTTTCAGTTCGCTGCAGCTAGCGAATGGAATGAGCTGCAACAAACACTCAAACTGGGCAGTTTTATCTCAAACTCTTCATTCAAAGACTCAATCATGGACACTCTTACTGACAGTTGTGGCTGCTTTGTGTGATGTATTATTGTCTCTACGTTCTTGACCTTTGTGATGTTGTCTGTGCCCAATAATGTTTGTACCATATTTTTCTGCTACCAGGTTGTAGTGCTACCATGATGTTGTTATGTTGTGTTGCTACCATGCTGTGTTGTCATGTGTTGCTGCCTTGCTATGTTGTTGTCTTAGGTCTCTCTTTATGTAGTGTTGTGTTGTCTCTCTTGTTGTGATGTGTGTTTTGTCCTATATTTATATTGTATTTGTTTTTTATTTTTAATCCCAGGACCCGGTCCCAGCAAGAAGGCCTTTTGCCTTTTAGTAGGCTGTCATTGTAAATAAGAATTTGTTCATAACTGACTTGCCTCGTTAAATAAAGGTTAAATAAATAAAATAAATAAATAAAAATGATCTCCAAGTGTATATGATATGATACACTTCCAACACATTTTTATACCATTCTGGTCTTGACTTTATCACTCGGATGTGGTTTAGTCAATTGTTCAGTGAATTATGGTTGCGTTATTTTGCCAAAATAATGCCTAGGCTTTAGCTCAGCGGACTTACACAGTTATGTTTTACACTAACAACCTGGGTTTATACCCGGTTGGACTTTTCCCTCTTCCCTTCCTTCAATTCCACATTTTGTCCACTATGGGAGAATCTCAATTGCATACTCCTCGCATCCTCTCGCCTTGCTTCCTTCTCAAAACCCATTGGAGGAGAAGGTCAGAGGGGCGGGACCTATGGATTTTCTCATCTTCTGGATTTTTCATCTCCTTTTGAGGAGGTGAGAAGAAAGGACACAAGGAGTATGCCATTGAGATTCTCCCTATTTTTAATACCGGTCTCTTCTTTGTCTTCATTGTCACCTCCAGTCTTATCATTTCGCTCCTGATGATACTGTTTGACTACACGGAGGCCCCTCTCGTTCACCCCATTCTGTCCACCACTATATATTTTCATATCTACTCTACAGAACACACACACAGACATTTGAACATCGCTGTGTCGTCATCCCTGGAATTGAGTCACAAGAACTACGGAACATGAAGTGTCAGCGTCTTTGAAAGTCTAGCATATATCAGGGGTTTTGGTCTTCATGTATCTTTACTTGGAAGTCTTGAATGTCAGCTGGTTAGTTGCCGTAGGGCTTTGAGTCTCTGGCTCTAGTGATCCACGACGGATTCTGGAGATGACTGATATCCTTGGGCGATCACACTACATCTCTCCCTGCATCGTCCAGAAGCGGTCTTTACATCCGGCTCAATGGTTTCACTCTCGGCTCATCGCTGTCCTTCGGTGGGTTGGCATTTCGATCACTAGTCTCTTCAGAAGCAAGTGTGTCTCTGCAATGACTGTAAGTACCATTTTTTGTGTTATTTTTGGCATGGGTAATAGATATGTGATAGCATGTCAGAATTACATTATATGGCTCCATGATACTTGCATGGTAATTTGATTGTTTGCTGACCGTTCTCTGTCTTTGAGTAACACTCTCGTAGCAACACTATCGGTACTCTGTGAGCCATCACTCTGAAGGGATGTTTAAATACAGTATGTTCAGATGGAGATCCGGTCAGCTTTTTGCTGCTCTCTAAACATCACATTAGATGTAATCACGTATGGGGGCCTATTTGTGAGCGACGTATGATGTTACACAAATGACATCAGAGCCTAGTGTAAACCTTTGCTGTGTTGCCTAATGAGAACATTTGCATACCAAAAGCACTCCTTTATCCATCTTCATCCTCTTCCTCTCAGGAAAATGGGGGAAAGGATGGAGATAAGAATTGACCTCTATCCCAGGCCTGCCTCAGGCCCCAACCAAGAATTCAGCCTCACCCCCATGCTTGAACCAGGCTCTTTCCACAGTCATGGTCATTTAATGGAGGACTTTGACATGGATGTAGAGGAAGAGGGCTACAGGAAGAAGGTCACAGGGCAGTGGTGCGAGTGCAACAAAGATGCATGTGAGGAGATGGAGGAAGGAAGAAGAGAAAAGGGCAGAGGCAGGATGGTTAACAGTCTGAGCTGGGCTGAGGAGCTGCAGGACATTCTCATTCCTGTGGCTGAGGCTAACTGTCAAAGGAGAACAAGCAGATCATTAAACATTACTGTAAGTGCTCTCTCTCTCTCTCTTTATCTCTGTGTTATGATGGTGGTGATGAAAGGTAGAGTGTGTGTGTGTGTGTGTGTGTGTGTGTGTGTGTATGTGTGTGTACGGATTGTCCAGTTGATGGCACTGTTTGTCTTTTAGTCCCTTCCACTCCAACACAGACTGAATATAACACAGCATACCTCAGCCAGCCAGTGATAGAATAGAGTAAGCAATTAGCTGGAAACTGATCCATCCTTTGACCAATCAGAGGTCATGAGGAAGTGGGGTACCATTAAAGAGTGTTGTGACACATTTATCTCGTCACTGGGTTTCAATTGTACCATGTGGACTAGTATTTCCTCTAAAACTCTTTTATAGTCACAGTATATCACTAATAGATGAGGGGAAGTGATGGAGTATGACTCATAGGTTCATTCGTTTAATCAGCCACAGTGAGCCACTGCTGCATAGTGACACAGCAGCCTCCGTGTGTGTGTGTGTGTGTGTGTGTGTGTGTGTGTGTGTGTGTGTGTGTGTGTGAGTGTGTGTGTGTGTGTGTGTGTGTGTGTGTGTGTGTGTGTGTGTGTGTGGGTGTGTGCGTGTGCGTGAGTGCATGCGTGTTTGCCTTCTATGTGTCTTATGATTCACTACACGAGGAATGATGGTCAAGAAAGAAGAACAATTCTCCAGGAGGAAAACAAGCAAAGTGTACACTCAAAAACATACAGGAGCAGTCCAAAGTTTGGACACACCTATTAGCCTGGTCTCGCCACCATTGATTTTGTTTGTCTTCCATTCACTCCCATCCTATTTCTTTATCTATCTCAACATGTCCTTGAATTTCTTCCTTCACATTTCTTCATCATGCCATCTTTCCGTGTCACGCTCTATCACTCATGGTGTTCCCATGGTGGAATGGAGAGATAGAAAGATGGAGGTATAGAAAGACAGAGAGATTTGAGTCAGAAAAGGATATTCATATGATAGGTAAGATACATAAAAAACCTCTATGTAACTGACAATCTCTTAGAAAAAAATATAAACTATTGGAATCAAGACTTAAAAATCTCTAATAATGGCACAATCTAGAGGGAATATTGGAACATAAATAACGAAATTACAGTTAACAGAAAATGTAAGCTTAGTTCAGTATGCAGTCATGTTTAAAATGTATTATAGAAGAGACGACGGCAGAGTCATGTCTTAATTGTAAAACTAACAATGACTCAATAATCTATGGCCTTCTGGGAATGCTGTAAAGTCAAAAAGTTATGAGCCGAGTTCGAATGTTGTCTGTCAGAAGTATTCCATTGTAAATCTACTTTTAATCCGTCTGTCGGTATATTTCAAGACATGGCATATGAGGGTGCAGTGAGATACCCGATGGGTTGGACAATTCTGTTCTCGTCAATTCTCTTTAAAAATATATATACTTAACTGTAACTCTAGCAAATAATATGCTTCATTATCTAAATATTGAAAGGGTGTGGGCGACGGAGAGGAACAAAATGGTGCAATTTGAGGAGATAGGTGTGAAAACAGCTGGGTCTGGGTAGGTTTGATGTATGTCTGTTGTATTTTTTTAGATCTTTCTTTAACTAGGCAAGTCAATTAAGAACAAATTCTAATTTACAATGACGGCCTACCCCGGTCAAACCTGGACAACGCTGGGCAATTGTGCGCCCCCCTATGGGACTCCCAATCACTGCCAGATGTGATAGGGCCTGGATTCGAACCAGGGACTGTAGTGATACCTCTTGCACTGAGATGCAGTGCCTTCGACCACTGCGCCACTCGTGAGCCCTTTTACTTGTGTATGTTTTGTAATGTTAAAAAAATGTAACAAAGAAAGAGGGGAATGGAGGATACAGAGAAAGAGAGAGATGGAGGAGCAGATAGCAGGTATAGAAAGCAGCAGCCATGCTAAACAGTCACACAGAGGAGAGTGGTGGAGAGCGCCTACGTCTTTCCATCAGAGGAGAGTAGTGGAGAGTGCCTACGTCTTTCCATCAGAGGAGAGTAGTGGAGAACGCCTACGTCTTTCCATCAGAGGAGAGTAGTGGAGAGCGCCTACGTCTTTCCATCAGAGGAGAGTAGTGGAGAGCGCCTACGTCTTTCCATCAGAGGAGAGTAGTGGAGAGCGCCTACGTCTTTCCATCAGAGGAGAGTAGTGGAGAGCGCCTACGTCTTTCCATCAGCTGAGCAGAATCTCTCCCCTCCCTCTATCCATCCCGCTCCCTCCCCCTCTCCCTCTCCCTCTTCTTCCCCCCTCCCTTCTGCATGTAGCTGAGGCATATGAGTGGGTCTCCTGGGTCTGGCTCACTGCAGTGTATGGAAGGGTAGGGCTGCTGCCTGTACAATGTGCTGAAGAATGGTGCACCAGGAGAAACGTGTTTACCAGGTGTGTGTATGTTCTTGTAGTATAATGTGTTTACATGTATGGAAATACTGTATGTTAGGTTCATATAGCTATGTTAGGTTAATATAGGTATGTTAGATGAATCTGTGGGTTATGTATTTATGTGTGTGTGATTGTATCACACCAGGGTGTGTCCGTGCGTTTTATTTGACAAGATTGCACGTCTATTTCCGACTACATATATTAGCCTGTAGTTTTTGGTTTGCCATCCTGTCTGTGTACATTTCTGCTGTTTACGTTGTTTGGAGGTGTGCATTTCTGCGTATGTGCTGCTAGGTGTATGTGTACGTGTGAGGTATGTTAGTGTTTCGCCTAGGTGGTGTGTACATTTTGGTGTGTACATTTTGTACAATGCGTGCGACTTTGTTTGAGAGTATGTTAATGCCATGCTTTTTACAGTTAAGATACCGAAAACATCATACAGTGTGTGTTGTTTATGTTTCATATGGGCTGTGGTGTAGATGGTCTATCTACCCAGTAAGACAGTACCTGGCTGTGTGTAGATGGTCTATCTACCCAGTAAGACAGTACCTGGCTGTGTGTAGATGGTCTATCTACCCAGTAAGACAGTAACTGGCTCGGTCTCCAGTGTGAGGAGACTAGAGGGGGTGGAGCGTTGGCTGCTTCTTCTACAATGGGAGCGTCCATCTGTGATTTATGACGTTACATCACAGCACCATCTAATCACTATGCGTGTGTGTGTGTGTGTGTGTGTGTACACAGCTGATGTGGCACTGTCTACAAGTGGGCTTGAGGAAGTTTGGGTAGAGTCTAAATGTGTTTGTGTGTGTGTGTGTGTGTGTGTGTGTGTGTGTGTGTGTGTGTGTGTGTGTGTGTGTGTGTGTTTGTGTGTGTAACATACATGTGTGCATACGTGTGTGATGTCCCAAACTGTGAGTGGCCCTGAGGGATGTGGGTGCAGTCACAGACTGTAAACATAAATTCTGGAAAGGAAAGTAATGTTTACTGTTGCATGATGCATTTCCATTGGATCTCTATCTGTGTGGTTGCAGAAGCAGGCCTCTATGAAGAAAGGATCTGTATGTCAACCTAAAAGCTATATGACACAAACAACCTGCCCAGGACACAATGTCCTTTGGATGTAGTGGGTGTAGAGTACAAACAGAAAGAACAGAAAAATAGAGATACATGTAGATCAAAAAGTAGTCAGGCATGGGAGATGGGACAGACCAGGTAAAGAGAGGAAGAGTAGGGGAGAGAGTATATGAGAGTTAAGATGACACAAGATATTAAAGACGAGGACAAAGAAAGATGAGATAAAATCAATGCGAGGTGACTGGACATTTATCTCTGTGTGTGTTCCGCCTGGCTGCGTTGCTCTTTCCCTTCTCTCGACAACTCACTGAGTCCGCAGTGATTTAGCATCCCAGCAAGTCAGACTCCATTAAAATGCTCCATCCCATCCCTTCTTCTTCATCCTCCCTCCATTCCTCCACCCATCTCTTCTCTTTGTGTGCTTGTATGACCATACCCCAACTCTACATCTCTCTATTCCCTTGGTTTAAGCAATAGTATACTATGTGCTATTCGTTGTTATACTGACTATAGTTTTCACATTTGATTTAATTGGCCCACCTACTATATATTTTAATGTTGTAGGCTATATTTATTTGTTGTTGTCCAGCCCAGTTTGTTGTCCAGTCATCTTAGTTTTCTATGCCTCTTAAAAATGGCAATAAATTAAAATCCTTCATCTTTATCATTGGGTTGATCCCTGTTTTTATCACCAGGGTTTTTACTTCATGTTTATTGTGGTATTGTTGTAATTTCTTCAATATGCCTCCACCAGGCCCAGAGGAATGACAGAGAGTCCATCAGGCAGAAGCTAGCCTTTGGCAGTTTCTATGACGACGAGGAGCCAGCCATCTACACCAGCTGCAGCAAGAATGGCATTTCCTCCAGGTGGGTTTGTCTGATGGTGATAATGCACGAGTATACCAGATAGTGTGTGTGCATGTGTCTGTCTGCTTGCTTGTGCTCTTTATCTGAAATAGGTAGGTTCATTTGGAATTTTGAGTTTAATTTAGTGTGTGTTGTACTATTATGAAATATGGGATCGCCCATAGTTTTAGGACAGTTTTAGCTGCTGCGGTATCAGTATGCGATAATAGCGCCATACTAAAAATATTGAGTCAGTTGTGTTGCACCCTTTCCACCACTAGATGGTGTGATGCTGTGGAGCTCAGTGAGTGTTTGACGTACTTTCTAGCGGAAGAGAACTAGGCACAGGTCTAGTATCAGCATTCCTTCTGTTAAAAACTGATCATCGTCTCATTCTACTCCTTGAATAGAGAGCAGAGAGGGTAGAGAAATCGATACACCCCACTCCCTATTTTTTCTTTTTGGGGCGGGACCATTCTGGTCTACTTATTTCCCCTAGGCAAAACATCTCACGGGCGAACGAGAGGGGACAATAAGAGAGTGAACGTTGTTTACATGGAGAAAATCAGACCTCTCTGAAATAGAAATGGATAGCCCTCCCTTCAGCAAAATATATTTTCCCTAAACCCTCCCTGAAGCTTAAAAACAAATGACCGTCCCCTATACAAAAAATAATAATAAAACATCAAGTGGATAGCAGAGAACATGCTTACCGTTTACCGTTTAACTTCTTGGACAGACCAGAGCCTTAGATATGCAGTTTTAGAAACTGTTCTTTATCCTGTAAGCATTAGATGGCAGCGCACGAATTTTGATAGAGCAAAGTACTGCGGGCCAGAAGGTTTTGGGTTTGCAGACAAACCATGGACAAGATTAGGGGTGGAAATATCTCCTTTATAGTAAAAGCATTGCTTGAATCTATCATCGTGTTTGCAGGTCAGAGAAAAAAATTGCCTTTTATAAAAATGTCATGCAATTCTATGCCATGTACATATTAGCTGAATCTTTTTTATTACCACACAATTTACCAAAATTACAGGCTAAGAATGGACAGAGAGATAGGCCTGTGTGTTCATTTGATCATATTTCTTAATGCCAAATCAGTGTGTCGTGTTTGCAACGAAACTGTCCCTTTTTGCAAATAATTTAATCTGAGATGTCATTAGGAATCTGAGCATGGTACTTTCAAAAATTAGGCCTATCTTTCCACCCCACACAGAGTAGGCCTACTGACAGAAACAAATGTAAGCATTAACTGCTGGCTAATGTTACTCTTCTTCTGTTGCTTAACAAAACGAGAGAAGGTCACAAGTGTTTCCCTAAAAGCTGTCTGGGTTAAAACATACTCCAGGCCTGTTATACAGGAAGTGAATACCTTAATCAATTGATAGTGACATAATTATACTACTTCCCAAGCAAAGTCCAGGTTTTGTCTCCTCGGCTATAGAAGGTTGTAGCTCAGCATCTGAAAGAAACAAAACAAAATATCCCCATATGCATCCGAGTCACGTCTTACCGGGGTCTTTTATAGCTTGTTTCTAGCATAAAGCATTGCGGGCTAAAGCACTAATGAGATCTGTTTTATTTTCTTCAAAACTAACAAGGGGTAGGCCTGTACATTTTAAAATGTTCTTTAACTTTACAGCCCTTCACCGACAAGGAGGTAGGCCATTTAAAGAGTGTATGGCGGGTGGAGGTATTGACCGACAAATCTATGGATATAACAGTTTATAGCCTAATTTAATCTGTAAAACAGGTAGACCGACCTCATATTTCGTGAATAGGAAGAAACAGGCTCCAACACAAAGCCCTCTTGTCGTTAGTAAAGTCTAAATAAAATTAAGACAGTTTAAATGAATTATGCCTACTGGAATTTGACTACTTTCAGCACCATGAGCGGTCCATTTCGGATTCATTGTGCTGCAGCTGCTGCTTCAAGTTTCAGCACCACAATGTACGTTACTGAAATCTGGCTTAATTGTGAGGTCAATAACTCTGATAAATGCATCAATTTAAATGCATCAAGTTTTTATTCAAATCAGTTTTAGTTAGTAGCAAGCTATCAAAGTAGTTATCTTCACCTCTCCTTCTCAAACTGAACAGAACATAGGCTATAGACTAGTCTGCACGCAAGAGAGTGCATTTTTTAGACTAGGCCTAATCATCAATTATTTTCGGGAGAAGCCTTTGACTCTACTCCTGAACTGCAACCGTAGGCCTACAAAGCACAGCCATTGGTTAGGCACAGAAAAACGTATTTTGATCAGGAAGAGCAAACAGGCCAGGGCTCAGGGTTGTAATGTCCAATGCAGCCTAGTTTTATTTACACCATCCTAGCAGCTATCTTAGAAATACAACTTTGCTCTGTGCTTCTCCAAGCATGCACTTCGTAGCCTATAGGCTGTGGATCATTTGATTGAGACCACACTAAATAGCCTATAGGCGCACATGATAGCAGAGAATCAGAGATGAGGGGCGGCATCGGGCACACATCGATATAAATATCCTAATAAGCAACTAATTCTAAAACACTGAGAAATATAGACATTCCATCAATTACAATTACAAAATACTAAACCCTCCCCTTGACTGAAATGTAATAAGCGATGACCCTCGCCCATTTTCCTCCAGGTAACCATGCTGTAAATTCCGATCCCTCCCTAAGTAGACCAGAGCCAGGTGTTACATCTCTCACGTGAGCATGCTAGATATTATGGAGGATCCATAAACACACAGGAAAAGCATGCTCACAGTACAGAGAACCAAAATATAAACACAACAGTTTTGCTCCCATGTTTCATGAACTGAAATAAAATTTCCCAGAAATATACCATACGCATAAAAAGCTTATTTCTCTAAAATTGTGTACACAAATTTGTTTACATTCCTGTTAGTCAGCATTTCTCCTTGGCCAAGATAACCCATCCACCTGACAGATGTGGCATATCAAGAAGCTGATTAAACAGCATGATCAATACACAGGTGCACCTTGTGCTGGGGACAATAAAAGGCCACTCTAAAATGTGTAGTTTTGTCACACAACACAATGCCATAGGTGTCTCAAGTTTTGAGGCAGCGTGCAATTGGCATGCTGACTGCAGGAATGTCCAACAGAGCTGTTGCCAGAGAATTGGATGTTCATTTCTCTACCATAAGCCGCCTCCAACGTTGTTTTAGAGAATTTGGCAGTACGTCCAACTGGCCTCACAACCGCAGACCATGTGTAACCACGCCATCCTAGGACCTCCACATCGGGCTTCTTCACCTGCGGGGTTGTCTGAGACCAGCCACCTGGACAGCTGTTGAAACTGAAAAGTATTTATGTCTGTAATAAAGCACTTTTGTGGGGAAAACCTCATTCTGATTGGCTGGGCCTGGCTCCCAAATGCCCTCCCAGGCCCACCCATGGCTGCGACACTGCCCAGTTATGTGAAATCCATAGATTACGGCCGAGTGAATTTATTTCAATTGACTGATTTCCTTATATGAACTGTAACTCAGTAAAATCGTTAAAATTGTTGCATGTTGCTTTTATATTTGTGTTCATTATAATTACCAAGCCATTGAGCGAGTTACTTCCGGGCAACAACAGAACCACTGGCCTAAGGGTTAGGGGGAAGTTTGGGATTGGTCCTTTGTCTGGAAGCAGCAGATGCCTTTTTTTAAATGTATATTCATGTCAGAGTGTTAGTTTATCCTCCCTGAAATGAGTCATTTAAGTGGAGAAAATCCCACAGGGGGAGACAAGAAAAGGTATAGAGAAAGAGCTTCCCGGAAAGCTATATTGTTTTCTCTGTTTTTCACCCAGTAACAGTAACACCAGAACTTCATTCTAAAGGGCAAGACGAGAGTCATTGACTGTAAATGGCTGAACGGGGAAGCATACAGATGTAATAAGCATACAGCACATGCACACACTGATCAATGTAATCTTCTCACACGGACTTATAAATACTCATCAGCTCATAGCATAGTGCAAACACACAAAAACAAATGCACAATGTCACTTAATAACCTGCCCAGTGACTGTGGTTGAAAATTAGCCGGCTGGCTAAAACTGGCACTTTTACTGAAACGCTGATTAATGTGCAGTGTCCCTGTAAAAAATAAAATAAACTCAAACTTCAAATGACACAAATGTCACACACTAAAATACTGTGCATTCACACATAACCACTGAACCCACAAACCCAAAGCATACTACACCCACACACTAGGTTTATGAGTATAGACACACAAGGTTACGCCATGCCTTCAGAAACGGCAAGTCTCTCTGACGAGTGAACTTGAGTACCTACACCTACACATTTTCCTGGAAAAGGGGTTGGTGTTTATCCTAAATAAAGGGGACCGCCCCTTTTCAGTCCAGTTTAGGGAAGTGCTCATCTGTCTGTGGTCAAGCTACTGGAAATAAAGAAGTGTTGCCTCTTTCTGTCCACTGTTCCTATTGAACGTTCTCTAGTCACATGACCCTTAGTGGAGGTCAAAGTGTACCTACCGGTACATTGTAAGGTGGAAATTCCAATGCTAACAGGCTTTTAGGGGTTGAGTGCGGTTCCTATTCCTACTTTGAAGCAAGGAGTCTAGGTTTCAACCAAATTCTCACATCTTGTTTAGTGAGAGCTTCTTGAATGAATGACGTATGATGACTGAAAGTCTTGCTTACTGAAGGTGACTGAGAGTCTGTTTGACTCGTCATCACTGTGGCTGAGAGATTTCAATGGTTCCAATTATTATGTAATTTTATGGGTCTGGTTGTTTAATTTACCTTTTTGTTATTGCTTGTGACGATATATGATGTTACCAAACGAAACCGCACAATGCCCAAGGTAACATAGTAAACAAAAATCCGGGACACTCAAGTTAGTGTAATATGTTACTGTTGGTATGGTTGCATAAGACAGAAGTTAAATACAGCGAACTTCTAGCAATCCAAAAGTTGTGTGTTCGAATCTCATCATGGACAACTTAAGCAGTTTAGCTAATTAGCAACTTACTACTTTTTAGCCACTTTGTAACTATTTAGCATGTTAGCTAACCGTTTCCCTAACCCTAACCCTAACCTTAACCCTTTAACCTAACTCCTAACCCTAACTCCTAGTCTAGCTAATTTTATCCACCTAGCTAATGTTAGGCAATTACAGTCAATGAACTAATCACTGACCATAATCTTGATGTGATTGGCCTGACTGAAACATGGCTTAAGCCTGATGAATTTACTGTGTTAAATGAGGCCTCAAGTCCTGGCTACACTAGTGAACATATCCCCCGTGCATCCCGCAAAGGTGGAGGTGTTGCTAACATTTACGATAGCAAATTTCAATTTACAAAAAAAAAAAGACGTTTTCGTCTTTTGAGCTTCTAGTCATGAAATCTATGCAGCCTACTCAATCACTTTTTATAGCTACTGTTTACAGGCCTCCTGGGCCATATACAGCGTTCCTCACTGAGTTCCCTGAATTCCTATCGGACCTTGTAGTCATAGCAGATAATATTCTAATCTTTGGTGACTTTAATATTCACATGGAAAAGTCCACAGACCCACTCCAAAAGGCTGGAGTGGAACCATCATCGACTCAGTGGGTTTTGTCCAACATGTCTCTGGACCCACTCAATGTCACAGTCATACGCTGGACCTAGTTTTGTCCCATGGAATAAATGTTGTGGATCTTAATGTTTTTCCTCATAATCCTGGACTATCGGACCACTATTTTATTACGTTTGCAATTGCAACAAATAATCTGCTCAGACCCCAACCAAGGAACATCAAAAGTCGTGCTATAAATTCACAGACAACACAAAGATTCCTTGATGTCCTTCCAGATTCCCTCTGTCTACCCAAGGACGCCAGAGGACAAAAATCAGTTAACCACCTAACTGAGGAACTCAATTTAACCTTGCGCAATACCCTAGATGCAGTTGCACCCCTAAAAACTAAAAACATTTCTCATAAGAAACTAGCTCCCTGGTACACAGAAAATACCCGAGCTCTGAAGCAAGCTTCCAGAAAATTGGAACGGAAATGGCGCCACACCAAACTGGAAGTCTTCCGACTAGCTTGGAAAGACAGTACCGTGCAGTACCGTAGAGCCCTTACTGCTGCTCGATCATCCTATTTTTCTAACTTAATTGAGGAAAATAAGAACAATCCGAAATTCCTTTTTGATACTGTCGCAAAGCTAACTAAAAAGCAGCATTCCCCAAGAGAGGATGACTTTCACTTTAGCAGTGATAAATTCATGAACTTCTTTGAGGAAAAGATTATGATTATTAGAAAGCAAATTACAGACTCCTCTTTAAATCTGCGTATTCCTTCAAAGATCAGTTGTCCTGAGTCTGCACAACTCTCCCAGGACCTAGGATCAAGAGAGACGCTCAAGTGTTTTAGTACTATATCTCTTGACACAATGATGAAAATAATCATGGCCTCTAAACCTTCAAGCTGCATACTGGACCCTATTCCAACTAAACTACTGAAAGAGCTGCTTCCTGTGCTTGGCCCTCCTATGTTGAACATAATAAACGGCTCTCTATCCACCGGATGTGTACCAAACTCACTAAAAGTGGCAGTAATAAAGCCTCTCTTGAAAAAGCCAAACCTTGACCCAGAAAATATAAAAAACTATAGGCCTATATCGAATCTTCCATTCCTCTCAAAAATTTTAGAAAAGGCAGTTGCGCAGCAACTTACTGCCTTCCTGAAGACAAACAATGTGTACGAAATGCTTCAGTCTGGTTTTAGACCCCATCATAGCACTGAGACGGCACTTGTGAAGGTGGTAAATGACATTTTAATGGCATCGGACCGAGGCTCTGCATCTGTCCTCGTGCTCCTAGACCTTAGTGCTGCTTTTGATACCATCGATCACCACATTCTTTTGAAGAGATTGGAAACCCAAATTGGTCTACACGGACACGTTCTGGCCTGGTTTAGATCTTATCTGTCGGAAAGATATCAGTTTGTCTCTGTGAATGGTTTGTCCTCTGACAAATCAACTGTAAATTTCGGTGTTCCTCAAGGTTCCGTTTTGGGACCACTATTGTTTTCACTATATATTTTACCTCTTGGGGATGTTATTCGAAAACATAATGTTAACTTTCACTGCTATGCGGGTGACACACAGCTGTACATTTCAATGAAACATGGTGAAGCCCCAAAATTTCCCTTGTTAGAAGCATGTGTTTCAGACATAAGGAAGTGGATGGCTGCAAACTTTCTACTTTTAAACTCGGACAAAACAGAGATGCTTGTTCTAGGTCCCAAGAAACAAAGAGATCTTCTGTTGAATCTGACAATTAATCTTAATGGTTGTACAGTCGTCTCAAATAAAACTGTGAAGGACCTCGGCGTTACTCTGGACCCTGATCTCTCTTTTGAAGAACATATCAAGACCATTTCAAGGACAGCTTTTTTCCATCTACGTAACATTGCAAAAATCAGAAACTTTCTGTCCAAAAATTATGCAGAAAAATTAATCCATGCTTTTGTCACTTCTAGGTTAGACTACTGCAATGCTCTACTTTCCGGCTACCCGGATAAAGCACTAAATAAACTTCAGTTGGTGCTAAATACAGCTGCTAGAATCCTGACTAGAACCAACAAATTTGATCATATTACTCCAGTGCTAGCCTCACTACACTGGCTTCCTGTCAAAGCAAGGGCTGATTTCAAGGTTTTACTGCTAACCTACAAAGCATTACATGGGCTTGCTCCTACCTATCTCTCTGATTTGGTCCTGCCGTACATACCTACACGTATGCTACGGTCACAAGACGCAGGCCTCCTAATTGTCCCTAGAATTTCTAAGCAAACAGCTGGAGGCAGGGCTTTCTTCTATAGAGCTCCATTTTTATGGAACGGTCTGCCTACCCATGTCAGAGACGCAAACTCGGTCTCAACCTTTAAGTCCTTACTGAAGACTTATCTCTTCACTGGGTCATATGATTGAGTGTAGTCTGGCCCAGGAGTGGGAAGGTGAATGGAAAGGCTCTGGAGCAACGAACCGCCCTTGCTGTCTCTGCCTGGCCGGTTCCCCTCTTCCCACTGGGATTCTCTGCCTCTAACCCTATTACAGGGGCTGAGTCACTGGCTTACTGGGGCTCTCTCATGCCGTCCCTGGAAGGGGTGCGTCACCTGAGTGGGTTGATTCACTGATGTGGTCATCCTGTCTGGGTTGGCGCCCCCCTTGGTTTGTGCCATGGCGGAGATCTTTGTGGGCTATACTCAGCCTTGTCTCAGGATGGTAAGTTGGTGGTTGAAGATATCCCTCTAGTGGTGTGTGGGGGCTGTGCTTTGGCAAAGTGGGTGGGGTTATATCCTTCCTGTTTGGCCCTGTCTGGGGTGTCCTCGGATGGGGCCACAGTGTCTCCTGACCCCTCCTGTCTCAGCCTCCAGTATTTATGCTGCAGTAGTTAATGTGTCGGGGGCTAGGGTCAGTTTGTTATATCTGGAGTACCTCTCCTGTCCTATTCGGTGTCCTGTGTGAATCTAAGTGTGCGTTCTCTAATTCTCTCTTTCTCTCTCTCTCTCTCTCTCTCTCGGAGGACCTGAGCCCTAGGACCATGCCCCAGGACTACTTGACATGATGACTCCTTGCTGTCCCCAGTCCACCTGGCCGTGCTGCTGCTCCAGTTTCAACTGTTCTGCCTTATTATTATTCGACCATGCTGGTCATTTATGAACATTTGAACATCTTGGCCATGTTCTGTTATAATCTCCACCCGGCACAGCCAGAAGAGGACTGGCCACCCCACATAGCCTGGTTCCTCTCTAGGTTTCTTCCTAGGTTTTGGCCTTTCTAGGGAGTTTTTCCTAGCCACCGTGCTTCTACACCTGCATTGCTTGCTGTTTGGGGATTTAGGCTGGGTTTCTGTACAGCACTTTGAGATATCAGCTGATGTACAAAGGGCTATATAAATAAATTTGATTTGATTTGATTTGATTTAGCAACAACATTTCGGGAATTCCTAAAATATAAAATATCAAACGTATTGCAAATTCATAACATATTATATGAATTGCAATTCGTAACATATTATAGTTAATGGACGATGGACATCCACAAATTAATACATACCATACGAAACATAGCATATCATACTGAATGGAGGGAGATCAATTCACGTTTACTGTGTTACGTTTACCCCTGAGTCCAGGTTGCACACAATCCCTTCTGCCCTCATTCACTCCCCGGTGTGGATCTGAGTGAAGGGAAGGGGAAAGGGGGATACCTAGTCAGTTGTACAACTGAATGCCTTCAACTGAAATGTGTCTTTCGCATGTAACCCAACCCCTCTGAATCAAAGAGGTGCGGGGTCACTTTCTTAATCGAAGGCTATGTTGTCGGGGGCTAACTGCCTTGTTGAAGGACAGAACGGCAGATTTTTCCACCTTTCCGGCTCAGGGATTCAAACCAGTGACCTTTCGGTTACTGGCCCAATGCTCTTCACAGCTAGGCTACCTGCCGCCTCTATGACTGGGTTACTGGTGTAAAAGCAATAGCTCCACCTTTCATGTTTTTTGAAAGTCAGACCTCAGATTAGCAAAGGACAGTGAATGAAATGCAGCCAGGATTTGTAGAGGTTATATGGATCAGGGGTGGGGTTATATGGATCAGGGGTAGGGTTATATGGATCAGGGGTGGGGTTATATGGATCAGGGGTGGAGTTATATGGATCAGGGGTGGGGTTATATGGATCAGGGTTGGGGTTATATGGATCAGGGGTATGGTTATATGAATCAGGGGTGGGGTTATATGGATCAGGGGTATGGTTATATGGATCAGGGGTGGGGTTATATGGATCAGGGGTGGGGTTATATGGATCAGGGGTAGGGTTATATGGATCAGGGGTGGGGTTATATGGATCAGGGGTGGAGTTATATGGATCAGGGGTGGGGTTATATGGATCAGGGTTGGGGTTATATGGATCAGAGGTATGGTTATATGGATCAGGGTAGGGTTATATGGATCAGGGGTGGGGTTATATGGATCAGGGGTGGGGTTATATGGATCAGGGGTATGGTTATATGGATCAGGGTAGGGTTATATGGATACATTTGGAATTGAGCGATTATCTCGCCCCCTTGCTTCATCTAACTGTATGCCTCTCCCTCCTGCTCCCCTTTTTTCAGGCTGTAATTTGATTGTTCAATCTATCTCTCCCCCTCTCCTTTTCTATCTCCTGTCCCTCTCTCTCTCTCTCTCTCTCTCTCTCTCTCTCTCTCTCTCTCTCTCTCTCTCTCTCACTGTCAGGCCTCAAAGTGGTGTGAATCTGCAGGTGTGTTTTGTGAATGACAGCAACAGTGACAAGGACAGCGATGCAGAGGACAGCAGGACAGAGACCAGCCTGGACACGCCGCTGTCACCTGTGGTACACGCTAAAGATGTAGATGTGTGTGTGGCATGTGTTCTCATTCACACAACTGATACTTTGGAACCTGACATAACAGGACTTAACAGGAGAAAAATAAGCTAATTGACTGTGAAATGTGTGTGTGAGCACACACACCAATGTGTTTGGGTTTGATGACTATGAAGTATGCATGTATTTACATTACAATCTATGATTCTGTATAACTAGCATGTGTATGTGTACTTACTGTGGTGTATGTGTGCGTCCATCCAGAGCAAGCAGAGTTCATCCCTGTCGGACCGGGACACGGGAGAGGAGGACTCAGACCCCCTGGAGGATTGTGGCTTCTGGCGGGTGCAGCGGCGGCTCCAAGAGGAGGCACGGGTGGCCCTGGCGTTGGCTCGCCCTATGGCCCGCATGCAGGTAGAGGTGGAGAGACAGATCCAGATCCACCGCCGCTCGCCTGTCGCCGACCTGGTCAGTGTGTGTGTTGTAGACCTGTCATTTCTGATAAGTTGACTTGGCTGGAGAGAGAGGACACTTGAGGCCATAGTGCAGTCAGAATAACACATTTAATACCTAGGGTGGTGTAGCGGTCTAAGCCGCAGCTTAAGGCACACATGTCTAGTGTTGACATAGGTTAGAATCCAGGCTACTGCCCTTTGACACAACCTCTATCTTTCCCCATGTCAGAAAAATATGTATTTAGAATTATTCTGGGTACATGCATTTACATTAAATATGCAAGATGCGAGATCAAGTTACATCTTAGATGCAAGGGCATAGTACAAAATGAATAGCGTGCTATTTCCGTTTACAGTTGTTGGTGTTAAAAGCACTTGCTAAAAAGCCCTATAATGTAATGGCTAAGAAGCCAATTATTCTCAAGATCAGATGTTGGTTGAAATGAAACTGATACCACTTTCAGTCAAACAATGAGAACAATGAGACTTTTTCATGTTTCCTGGTACAGAGAGTGAAATTCTGCCATCTCAGCCAGTTCCAGATTGGATTGTCATGAGTTCCTGAGGCCTTTGAGAACTCTTTCCTGTGTGATCTGAGGCCCAGGGTGATGGAAAAACACTTGTACTTCAAACCATTTTAACTTACACTACCGTTCAAAAGTTTGGGGTCACTTAGAAATGTCCTTGTTTTTGAAAGAAAAGCACATTTTTTGTCCTTTAAAATAACATCAAATTGATCAGAAATACAGTGTAGACATTGTTAATGTTGTAAATGACTTGTAGCTGGAAACGGCTGATTTTTAATGGGATATCTACATTATTGTACAAAGGCCCATTATCAGCAACCATCACTCCTGTGTTCCAATGGCACGTTGTGTTAGCTAATCCAAGTTTATAATTTTAAAAGGCTAATTGATAATTAGAAAACCCTTTTGCAATTATATTAGCACAGATGAAAACTGTTGTACTGATTAAAGAAGCAATGAAACTGGCCTTCTTTAGACTAGTTTCTTCTGAAACTCGTCAGTCTATTCTTGTTCTGAGAAATGAAGACTATTCCATGCAAGAAATTGCCAATGAACTGAAGATCTCGTACAACGCTGTGTACTACTCCCTTCACAGAACAGAGCAAACTGTCTCTAACCAGAATAGAAAGAGTGGGATGCCCTGGTGCATAACTGAGCAAGAGGACAAGGACATTAATGTCTAGTTTGAGAAACAGACGCCTCACAAGTCCTCAACTGGCAGCTTCTTTAAATAGTATCCGCAAAACACCAGTCTCAACATCAACAGTGAAGAGGAGATTCTGGGATGCTGGCCTTGCTGGCCTTCTACGCTCGGAGTCGGGAAGCAAGTACAGGGAGTGAGTGTTTTAATAAATAAACTATAAACACAAAACGCAAACAACGCCCCAACATGAAACAGAGTCAATAACACCTGAGGAAAGAACCAAGGGGAGTGACAGATATAGCGAAGATAATCAAGGAGGTGATGGAGTCCAGGTTAGTGTCATGAGGTGCTGGTGTGCTTGACGATGGGGACAGTTGTGCGGGATAATCAGCACCCTGATGACCTAGAGGCTGGAGAGGGAGTATACGTGACATATTCCATTAAAAATCAGCCGTTTCCAGCTACAATAGTCATTTACAACATTAACATTGTCTACACTGTATTTCTGATCAATTTGATGTTATTTTAATGGACAAAAAACATGCTTTTCTTTCAAAAACAAGAACATTTCTAAGTGACCCCAAACGTTTGAATGGTAGTGTATGTGCAAGCAATTAACGTATGAGCAAGCAATTAACTTATGAGCAAGCAATTAAGCAGGTTACTCTTATTATGATTGCAAACAAAGATAATTAGAATATGGCATCCGGATTGGATTGTCCTCCGTCCTCAGTGTGGGTGTGTGACTTGTGTGTGTGACTATGTGTGTGTGACTATGTGTGTGTGACTATGTGTGTGTGACTATGACAGTGTGCGTGTGACTGTGTGCGTGCAAGAGGCCTGACAGTCAGCCGGGGCGGGACAGTGCGTTTATTAGCCTCAGCTGGTCGACCTAGTAATTTACTGGAATAAACTTTGTAGTCGACTTAGTGCTTTTTTGGAACAAGCTTTAGCACTTCTAAGAAATTGGTAGCTACCTAGATGTAATTTTTATATTTTCCCCGCCCCAAAGATTGTGGTGAATGAGTTGAGAATACGACCATACAGTCATTGTGTGTCAGACCGAGCGAATTCCCCCCTGACTGGAGTTCTACTGAACTGTTGATGTGTGTGTCAGTACCTAAACAAACAATGGTGAGATGATGGCATTTAACTCGCCCCGGTCTAAAGAAACTGCTCTAAGATCAGGATAACAGAAAGGATTGAATTATTTGCATATAGAGTGCATTCAGAAATTATTCACACCCCTTGACTTTTTCCACATTTTGTTGTGTTACAGCCTGAATTTAGAATCGATTAAATTGAGATGTTGTGTCACTGTGTCACTGTCCTACACACAATAACCCATAAAGTCCAAATGGAATTATGTTTTTATTGATTTATTTACCAATTCATTAAAAATCAAAAGCTAAAATGTCTTGAGTCAATAAGTGTACAACCCCTCTATTATGGCAAGCCTAAATAAGTTCAGGAGTAAAAATGTGCTTAAGAAGTCACATAATAAGTTGCATGGACTCACTGTGTGCAATAATAGTGTGTAACATATTTTTTTACGACTACTTCATCGCCACACCCCACACATACAATTATCTGTAAGGTCCCTCAGTCAAGCAGTGTATTTCAAACACAGATTCAACCATAAAGACCAAGGAGGTTTTCCAATGCCTCGCAAAAAAGGGCACCTATTGGTAGATGAGTAAAACATAAAATAAAAATCAGACATTGAATATCTTTCATCATGATGAAATGACTTTGGATGGTGTATGAATACACACCGTCACTACAAAGATACAGACGTCCTTCCTAACTCCCTTGCCAAAGAGGAAGGAAGCCGCACAGGGATTGCGGCTACCTGGTTCAATCTGCTTTCAGGGAAACAGGGAAACCGGGAAACAGGGAACCTGGGAAACAGGGAAACAGGGAAACCTGGTTCAATCTGCTTTCCAACAGACACTGGGAGACATTCACTTTTCAGCAGGACAATAACCTAAAACACAAGGTCAAATATACACTGGAGTTGCTTACCAAGACGACATTGAATGTTCCTGAGTGGTCTAGTTACAGTTGTGACTTAAATCGGTTTGAAAATCTATGGCAAGACTTGAAAATGGCTGTTTAGTAATGATCAACAACCAACTTGACAGAGCTTGAAGATTTTAAATAATGTGAAAAATGATGTGCAAGTATTGTGCAATCCAGGTGTGCAAAGCTCTTTGACATTAGAGAATTTTATGTGTAAAATTGACAACAAAAAAAGACAATTAAATCCATTTCAATCCCACTTTTTAACACACACAAAATGTGGAAAAAGTTGGGGGCGTGAATACTTTTTGAAAGCACTGTAATCACCCTAACCCCAAAGGCCCAAATACAGTGCATTCGGAAAGTAATTCAGACACCTTCACTTTTTCCACATTTTGTTACGTTTTAAAAATGTGTGCAATTTAAAAATATATATATATTTTTTTCCACTGAAGTATCACATTTACATAAGTATTCAGACCCTTTACTCAGTACTTTGTTGAAGCACCTTTTGCAGCGATTACAGCCTTGAGTCTTCTTGGGTATGACGCTACAAGCTTGGCACACCCGCATTTTGAGAGTTTCTCCCGTTCTTCCCTGCAGATCCTCTCAAGCTCTGTCAGGTTGGATGGGGAGGGTCACTTCACATCTATTTTCAGGTTTCTCCAGAGATCTTCGATCGGGATCAAGTCCAGACTTTGGCTGGGCCACTCAAGGACATTCAGAGACTTGTCCCGAAGCCACTCCTGCGTTGTCTTAGCTGTGTGCTTAGGGTCGTTATCCTGTTGGAAGGTGAACCTTTGCCCCATTATGAGGTCCTGAGTAGGTTTTCATTAAGGATCTCTCTGTACTTTGCTCCGTTCATCTTTCCTTTGATCCTGATTAGTCTCCCAGTCCCTGCCACTGAAAAACATCCCCACAGCAGGATGCTGCCACCACCATGCTTCACTGTAGGAATGATGACAGGTTTCCTTCAGACGTGATGGTTGGCATTCAGGCCAAAGAGTTCAATCTTGGTTTCATCAGACCAGAGAATCTTGTTTCTCATGGTCTGAGAGTCATTTAAGTACCTTTTTGCAAACTCCAAGCGGGCTCTCATGTGCCTTTTACTGAGGAGTGGCTTCAATCTGGCCACTCTACCATAAAAGTCTGATTGGTGGAGTGCTGCAGAGATGGTTGTCCTTCTGGAAGGGTCACCCATCTCCACAGAGGAACTCTGGTGCTCTGTTAGAGTGACCATCGGGTTCTTGGTCACCTCCCTCCCCCAATTGCTCAGTTTGGCCGGGTGGCCAGCTCTAGGAAGAATCTTGGTGGTTCCAAACTTCTTGCATTTAAGAATGATGGAGGCCAGTGGGTTCTTGGGGACTTTCAATGGTGTAGAAAGTTTTTGGTGCCCTTCCCCATATCTGTGCCTCGACACAATACTGTCTCTGACCTCATGTCTTGATTTTTGCTCTGAAATTAACTGTCAACTGTGGGACCTTATATTGACTGCTTTTTGCCTTTCAAAATCATGTCCAATCAATTGAATTTACCACAGGTGGACTCCAATCAAGTTGTAGAAATAACTCAAAGATGATCTCAAGGATGATCAATGGAAACAGGATACACCTGAGCTCAATTTCGAGTCTCATTGCAAAGGGTCTGAATACTTATGTAAATAAGGTATATCTGTTATTTATTTTATTTTTTTGCAAAAACTCCTAAAAAACTGTTTGATTTTTCACTATGGGGTATAGTAGATAGAGGATTTTTATTTATTTAATCCATTTTAGAATAAGGCTATAACATAACAAAATGTGGAGAAAGTCAAGGCTGCACTGTATGTTGCCTTGTTTCTCTCTAAACATGACTGTACCTAATGTTCCCCTGCTTGTCTAGTTAATGTTCTAACGTTGTCCCCATGTCTGTTTGTGTGCAGCTGCCCCACCTGCCCCATATCAGCGAGGGTCTGATGAAGAGGAGTCTGAGGAGGGGAGACATGAGGGACATGAGCCTGGGCCAGCTTCAGGTCATCACCAACGATCTGCACTCGCAGATACAGAGTGAGTACACACACGTACGTATGCACACGCACCACCGGAGGCTGGTGAGGGGAGGACGGCTCATAATAATGTCTGGAATGGAATAAATGGAATGGTATTAAAACCCACAGAATGCATGTGTTTGATACTATTCCATTAATTCCTTTCCAGCCATTACTATGAGCCCGTCCTCCCCAATTAAGGTGGCCCCAGCCACCTGTGGTACACACCCAATCTACCTTTCATCACCACCATCATAACTCTGTTGTTCCAGGGGCTATGAGGATGTTGAGATAACGTTGTGGTGACGTTGCAGGCCTGAATGAGGAGCTGGTGCAGCTGCTGCTAATGAGAGATGAGCTCCATGTGGAGCAGGACGCCATGCTGGTGGACATAGAGGACCTGACCAGGTGAAGATCATATTGTACAGTACTGTGAACATAGAAGCACACACACACACACACACACACTTGCGCACCAACACCACTAATAGCACCACCGTTAGGCCTCTGTAGTAACCTTAGTTCTGGACGTCAAATGCCATGGAAAGTCTACGCTAAAATACAATCTTCTGAAAACAAACTAGTCTTTTTAAAAAAGGATCTAAACATGATTGTTCATGCATTCTTTAATGTACCTGTTATTTGTTGTTCTCTCTTGTCACAGGCATGCTCAGAGCCTCCAGAGACACATGGCAGAGAAAACCCTCTCCAAATAAAACCCATAGTCACCTGTCCCCATCATCACCTATGTCACATGACAGCCAGAACCAACTCAGAGCAGTGGTCAACAACCCTGGTCCTGGAGACCAATAAGGCATGCAGGGTTTTGTTCCAGGTCAGCACTTTCACACCTGATTTAACTGATTAATACCTTTGATGACTAGGCAAATGGTTGATTCATGGTTGTTTTAGTGCTGGAACAAAAGCCTGGATATGCTTTAACTCTCCAGAACGAGGGTTGTTGTCCACGGCTACAAAGGGACCAAACCCAACCGGGAGTCATACAAAGTCCTGAGTTTTAAGAGTTCAGGCAAAACTCCGGGCCCCAGTCATAAACCATGTGTGGTAGTGACAGTTTGATCACAGAAGATGACTAGGGTTATGTTTGTTTTCCCGCTCAGCCAGTCGTGGTGCTTTGTAGAATACTAAACACACATAGCTGTTTGTGCTGTTGCTAAGGAATTAGCTCCTAGGTTTCCCAGTGTATAAACATTGCGGCAACTACACAGATCTTGTATTAATAATTTATACACAGAAATGGATGTAGTACAGCTGTTGTTGCATAATTCCACCTGTTTAAACATTCTGATGTTTTGAAGCTTTACTGGTTGATCCTTGATTTTGCCAAATGTTTACAGACAGATTGCAATGACCTTACTTTTGTCTGCACTTTAAATGAAATGGAAGATAAGAGTCCTTTTGGTGTTTTTTGTGGCAGAGTTCAAATAATGGGGGTGCTTAACTAATATTGATACCCCATATGTTCAAAATATTAACAGATTTTTAGGGCGCAACCAAAGGTCAGTATGTAATTCGATCCCTGCTTTGTGACCCAAATGCTACTCCACAGAAAAACAAATTATTTTAAGACAAAATATTATTGACAAAGTCAAATCTCAATGGTTAAGAACTAAAGATGTTTGAGCTGACTGTTCTTGACACTGGTAAAGTGATAGCTGGTCGGTCTGGACTAAATAAAGAACCCGTTGCTGAGCAGGAAAGAGACTTGGATGCCTTGTGGCCTGGTTCAAGATGGCATCTTTGTTCAGTATGATTAGTCCATCTTCAGCATTTAGAGAGTGTCATTTTCCATCAGCTCTTTTTATTTATTTATTATTCTCTGTCGTATTATACTAAGGTCCTTCAACTGTATTATGCTGCATTCTGAAAACGTTTTGTGTACAGAGATTAAAATGATAGATAAACGTTTGAAGTGCGTGTCTTTATTAGTTCAATGTTGTGTTCTTATGGTCAGTATTGATAGCCATCTGAACCAGATCTAACTGACAGTAGATGACAGTCCAAATGAATGAATGAATTGTACAGAAGGATGCTTGAGGGACCTAAGAAGGCTACATTAGCCTACATGTGCCTTATAAATATATATAAACACATAAAACCTATAAATACAAACCAAACTACAAATTGGATAAGGTTAGGGGAGCCTACTAGCTATTTTCTTCTACAGGTGTTAACAATTACATAATTAAATTGGCATTAATGCTATGACATATCTGAATATAGGCAAGTGACTGTTGCATGTGTGTGCAAAACAGGCAGCTTCTTCCCTACTTTCTCATGTTGCACTACAATGCTCCAAACACTTATGTTATTGAGTTTTGGCCATAGTGAAAGCCCATACTGAATCATTACCTAGACCTAGGCCTAGCCAACCACTAGAGAGCAGAGGAGGCGATCACATATTTTCTACCAAACTGTGAGAAACTGCTGTGGTTATAGTGGCCACAAACAAAACATATAATACAATCAACTCAACTGCAGTTAATGTTAATTCCAGTTCCACTCTGGGAAAACGTTTCATTATATTGACATCACTGGCATCTAGGAAAATGACACACTGTGACATTGTTACCTGATTTACTTTCAATTTATATTTTCAAACATTATTATTGTGGTAGGGAATTCCCTGCTCAGGAAAGTATAAAAACACTGAGAGATGAAGCAAGACACACAAAATAATTAGGATAACCCAAGGATATACATTGTTACTACCATGATGCCAAACGCCAAGCTTTGTGAGTAATCTATAGCCTATATCTCTTTCTCTTCTAACAAAAGTATTGTTATTAAGTCGTAAAGTTAGAATAGGTCAGGTTATCTGAGAATATTTTTTTCCTGCATGTGAAAATTGCAAAATCATCTAAAAATTATTGGCATATTATTGACAAATGTATTTGTATAGAAAGTTTAAGTTTGAAGTATTTGTTCTACGTTCTTGAACCTGTCAGATTTTGCCACTTGGCTGCTCTTGGTCGCGCTCACTTGTTCTCTCTGGCACGTGAACATGTCCAGCCCAGTGGTGTCGCGCAACCGCCCGATAACTGACAACTGTTTTACCACTGCGCAAACACTACTTTGGAACATCACGGACGCACTTGCACAGGTGAGACACAGGCACATTTTCCAATACTGTACTTGATGGTAGACTATTATTTAATTCATATCTGCAGCCTATTCATTAAATTCGTATCAATACTAGGAACACCTGTTCAAAGGAATAAACTGCACGGACCAGGGTATGGAGTTGAACACGAGAACACAGACGGTGCAAGTGTGCGCGCCAAAGGTAAGAAAAATAACCCCATTCTGTGATCTGTATTCATTTTTTTCAGACAATAATGTGAATTTCCCTATATAAGGCTATATAGGATCAATGTTGAAATCCTTTGCTGAATAATCTATACTTTGTTTGACAGACCAAAAGCACTCAACAGCACTCAACATGTTCCAGAGTGACAAATGTAAAGTTTGATCAGGTAGGCTATTTGCTATTGTCTATAAATGACATATTACTGTTGTTGCCCAGAGCAACAGTTTTTCCCATAAGAAATGGCATGTTTATTTACAGTCTAAAGGGGGCAAATCTAACACACTGTCTGCCTATATTGGTAACTTTTTGACATGTCATTTTTCCTGTGTATCACATAGGACAAGTGTCTGAGGAACATTGAGGAGGATCTGCGTTGTTATAGTGACATGCTACAAGCTATTGACCCTAAACTGCTTGGACCCAATGTGCTGCAGAGCCTCGGAGAGATTAAGGAGGTAAAATATGGGAATAACTATGCCAAAATACTGGCATGGAGAGGACATGACCTAAAAAAAATAGCCTTTTGAGATATTTCTAACACAACCAGTTTTGTATACGAAAGTCATTGTAGCTGCAGGTTTAGGATACACAAGTCTGCTGACATATATTGCCTCTTCTCTCACCCTTTCATTTGCTTTCGTTTTTTAAACAGAAGTGCTTCCCCTTGTCTTTGTTGGGAGTCTGGTCCTCTCAGCAGGTGAGAGATTCTCAAAAGCAACTGTGACTAACATAAAGAGGCATTTCACGACTAAAATTAGCAGGGATTACATTGGGATGTGGGTGGTGGAATTAATGGTCCCTAAAATATCTCCTAACCAAATATGGTCATTTGTATGTCAACTGTGTGTAACCAAATAGAGATAAAGTTAACTTGACACAGTGTGCACTATGTTTCTTTTCAGGATACACAAGGTTGTAGGCCTACTCAAGGTACTGCTAACCAAAATTCCTTTGATGAAAGGGTACATTTGTGTAAAGTGCTGAAGGGGCTCCAGGTTCGCACTGTAACCATCAACAGAATCATTGGATATATTCATGCTGGAGAACACAATATGTAAGTTGGCATGTCATCATGGACCTGGCAAGCGCCTATGCTGTTGGAGACTATTCCTCATCGCCATCATTGTCATCATCACCATTCTCCCAAGGGAAAAATAATTGTTTCCATGACCATAACAAAGTTGCCTTGTCCTGTGGACAAGTGTTCTTTAATATTATCATCAAATAACAGTCTGATTAAGCTATTGAGGATTTAGAATTTACAGGAATCAAATATTTATGACTTAATATATAAGTATTTAATCTAAGTATTTATTTGTTGATTTTTTTTTACTTGAAAAGCTAAATAATATTAAATGTGATATTTATTGTCAACCTAATGGGTTGTATAATTTATTTGCCTAATTTATGATTTAAAAATATTTATTTTCTACATATCAATATAACTTATTTCAATGTTTACACAGTTTTTGTTTGAACATCTCCAAAATAAAATGCATTTAAGCAATGAATTAAAATAGCCTAATGCCAGCTGTTTTATTTCTCTCTTTGTTTTCATGGTATTTTACTCAAACTCTCTCTCTCTCTGTCTGTTTGTATGTGTGTGTGTTTTGCGGTTTTTACTATCCTTGTGACAGAAGTCCTCACAAAGTTAGCAAAACAACGAAAATTTGGACAAGTGGGGACATATCACCGGTCCCCATTATTTTAGTCTTAGGGGTTAGGTTTAGGGTTTACAATAAGGATTAGGGCTAGGGGTTAAGGTTAGAATTAGGTTAAGGGTTAGAGGTTAAGGAAAATAGGATTTTGAATGGGAATAAATTGTTTGGCCCCCACAAGAATAGTGTGTGTGTGTTGCCATATATAGTCAATACATTAAAATGAGCTAAATGATGGGAAACAGTAAGATTTATTTCCAGGAAAATACACAGTGGTAACCCCATATCACTGACTTGGGTGGTGCCCAAACCACCCAATATGCTCGTTCTTGTAGGCCTACACTGGTCAATTATACTAATTTCACTTGGAATCATAGCCTACTGTAACTGTGTGCAATATGTGGGCGGTTATTTTGAGGCCGAAGTGAAGACCAGAGAGAAAGTTCAGAAACGACCATACATTTGTGTAGGCGTATAGATTACTACTAGGCCTTCCTATACTCTATTATTTTCGGGGGTGGTATGGTTTTAACTGAACACAACCAAGTGACTCCCTCGCATTGGTCCTTTTTCACTCTCGAGAAACGTGAGCCCGCATGCAGTCGAAAAGGCTGACTGACACATTGTTCGAAAGTCAGATTTTTGCATTCGGTTTGAGCTCACAAATGGCCTATGTTCTTCCCATTATTAGTAGCTAGGCCAGGGCGGACAAGTGCAATAATAAGTTCTCCTTCGGGTAATAAATGTCTTACCTCAATAAATTCAAACAGGTGTGAATTTATAAAGACTATGTTGACGAGGAATAACATGTCTATTTGTTGGCATTGTTGGATGTTTTCGAACAATAACCATGCTAGGTTTATGTGATGGGCACGAGGACAAGGTTGGTACATTAGACTGCACCGTCGGTGAAGGGGTGCGGTTGGTCAGCAATTTAATGGAGTTGAGAAGATGGCGAGTACAAAGCAGTCTATATTTTGTATATTTGTATTACGATATGCTGCCTGGCCATAACAGCCTACACAGACAAATATAAGTCATTTTCATTAAATGGAAATGTACCACTGACACCCAGTGGAAGGTGCACCGTACTGTCAAAATAAATTCATTAGGTTACACAGGACTTTTTCATCTTTAATTAGCGCTGATTTGACACAGGTGCGGCAACACCACCTGTTCTCAATGATTGGTCTATGCTTGGAGATTTTTGTCATATAAATGTTTGTAATTCGGTTTAAGCAATTCAGTGGGTCTGCGAAGCCGCCAAACTACATTCAGATTGCAAGCTCACAAATGGAGTTTATGCAAAAATCTCAGTGGTGGGTCGTGACCCTGCTGTCAATTTCTTTCCTCGCTGATTGTTATCAGTCTTTTAATCCTCGTGGTTATATTTATAAAGATGTCAGTCAGGCCCAATCCTTTAAACCGAGTGCAGAGCCAACCAGTCCTCCTAGGCCGAGAACAGTCCTCGTGAAGTGCCACGAAGATTCTCTTGAAGTCGTGGTGAATGCTGACCTATTTGACATAGGCATTCTGGTGGACGGCAGCGATTTGCACCTAGGTTTCAATCAAATGGGTAGCAAGGGCGTTGAAGATTCTTGCAGAGCGGTTCCAACGGGGGAGGCAGAGTTTATCATCTTTGCCCAGTTGACCGCATGTGGAACCAAACTCGCAGTAAGTTTTTCGAAAATTAATTTTAAGTTAATCGTGCCAGTTCTAAGTAGGCTAATTAGGTTCACGTATTAAACAATTTACACAAGGCTATGGGACTCTTGCAGGGGGGCTGAGCCAAAGGGCTATCTAAAGAATGTCCTGAAACGCTTCCATGGACAGGAAGGTAGCCATGGACTCCGCAGCTGCCAATGGTTTCGTGAATCCATGGCTACATGGATAGAGAGGGGCACCCGCCCAAGGCCTTGATAAACCCAGCAAAAAAAGAAACGTCCCTTTTTCAGGACCCTGTGTCTCAAAGAATTCTTAAAAATCCGAATAACGTCACAGATCTTCATTTGTACAGAGTTTAAACGCGCTTCCCATGCTTGTTCAATGAGCCATAAACAATTAATGAACATGCACCTGTGGAATGGTCATTAAGACACTAACAGCTTACAGATTCTCTACAGATGGTGGATAATTATGAGGACTTAGGTCACTAAAGATGCCTTTTTACTGACTCAAACACCAGAGGAAAGATTCCTGGAGTCCCTACTCATCTGTGTGAACGTGACTGGGGACGGGACCAGGGAAATAAATTGCAATGTCCATGCTGTGAGATGCCTAAGATGGGGATACAGGATGGACAGCTGATTGTCCTTGCAGTGACAGACTGTGTAACAACACCTGAACAGGATCGGTACATCCGAACATCACACCTGCGGGACAGGTACAGGATAGCAACTGCACGAGTACACCAGGAACGCACTATCCCTCCATCAGTGCTCACTGTCCACAATAGGCCATGGCCAGCAACGAGCCCAGATCCCCATTGAGCAGGTCTGGGACCTGTTGGATCGGAGGGGCTAGGCCCTCTCCCCCCTCCACACACACAAATGTCTGGGAACTTGCAGGTGCCTTGGTGGAAGAGTGGGGTAACATGTCACAGCAATAATTGGCAAATCTAGTGCAGTCCATGAGCTTCACTGCAGTACTTAATGCAGCTGGTGGCCACACCAGATACTGACTTGATTTTTGACCCCAACCCCCTCCTTTGTTCAGTGACACATTATTCAATTTCTGTTAGTCATGTCTGGAACCTTTTCAGTTTGTCTCAGTGGTTGCATTTTATGTTCATACAAAGATTTACACTAAGTTTGATTTAAATAAATGCAGGTCACAATATGCTTTTTTGCAGAGTTGATATATTTAGCCTAAGGTTTGTGTGGTTCAGGTGTTGTGTTTTAATATCTGCATATACACAGTGCTTAAGTTGCAACTTGAAACAAATTTGCAGTACTTCCATTAAGCTGCACATAACACCCCTAACCTCTCTACCTCTTCCACAGTTTATGGAGACGGAGCTGGTTTATTCCAATATTCTCAGCTATTCACCTGCACCCTCTTCTGGTGTCGTTAGATTTGATTCGGCTGTGATTCCCATCGAATGCCATTACGGAAGGTGAGTTACCTGTAGTAAACATTGATGCCTAGTATTTTGATGGGTTTTTAAACACTTAAATAATGTGAATGTGTTTTAGGCGGTATGCTGTTGACAGTGCTGCCCTGGCTCCCACCTGGATCCCCTTTGCCTCAACAGTGACTGCTGAGGACCATCTGCAATTCAGCCTCCGCCTCATCACGGGTAGGATATTTGGGTTCACTTCATTAACTTGTACATTTTCAGTTATTCATGGACCTTAACCTTTTCACACAAACATGCACTCTAGTGTGCAAGTTGCCAGTGTAGACCAGTGTCCATATTATCAGCATAAACCATTTGATAATGTTTGCATCATTCTCCTTTCAATGTGACTGGTGTATTATGAAATTCAAACCAATAACATTAGGTATTAAACACTATAAGCATCCCCAAATGGCTGTCTGGTTGCACATGCTCATCCCTACCTTCTCTACAGATGACTGGCGCTCTGAAAGGGGATCAAATGCCTACTTTCTGGGTGAAACCATACACCTGGAGGCAGCTGTCACCATGGGCAACCACATGCCCCTCCGCGTGTATGTGGACCATTGTGTGGCCACGGCAACTCCCGACGCAGACTCAAACCCTAGACACAACTTCATAGAGTACTACGGGTAAGGTCATCTAGAAGGTATTGACTGGTGATGGTTGCTTCAGCTTGCCGTAGGATACATTTCATTTTTTCCAATGCTTGGCTGTTGGCTAAACTGTGGTTGGGTAAACAATTGTAGAAAGCCATCTAGTTGGCTAATTCCTTTCCCTAAACACCTAGCTCCCTGTCTTGCCTAATTAGATGCCTCACTGACGCCCAGCTGACCGGCTCTAATTCACGGTACATGCCCAGGGTCCAGGATGACAAGCTGCATATCATGCTGGACGCCTTCAGATTCTACCTGGAGGATTCCAATTTGGCAAGTGCCCACTCTTGTGTTTAGTCTTGTCATGTTCTGCACCTTTTTGGCCATTCTGATATCCATTCCGTCACCACAGATCTTCATCACCTGCCATCTGAAAGCTGTCCCCGCCATGTTTTCTGGGAAATCAAGGAGTCGAGCGTGCTCCTTCATTGAGAACAGGTATGAGATGGAGAATGGGCATCCTGCCTCTTGTTAAAACTGAAGTTTGTATGTAGGCTGCAAACATTAATGGTTTCTTCATTAGCACTGCCATGGGATTTCATTCTGTACAATATTGACTAGAATTAGACCTTAAATTGTCAGGTTAACGGATGGATACTAAAGTGTTTACTGTGTATGGCCTTAATGAGGGCAAGTTATTTAACTTTGAGCTGCAATCGAACCAGATCTTATTCTCATTCCAGCTGGAGGTCAGCAGATGGGAACGACCAGGTCTGTCTAAGTTGTGTAGTCTCCAAACGCTTTGCGGAGCCTACTGCCCCCATGACCAGAACCAACACCAAGACTACTACTCCCAAACCAAATTCATCCAGCTTCCGCATTCACCCAGGCCAGCGCACAGAGCAGCTCCAAAAGGTTGAGCCCATATCCAAAAAGCCTTACTCTGGTGCCTGGAAGAGGGGAACGGACAAAACAGAAGGTGGGTTACGGATGATGCAAAGCCAATCAGAGGCAACCTAGAGTCATTGCATGTTTACTATGTACTGGCTTTTGCTCCAGCCTATGCTTTTCTCCCATGTGATTTTTGGTTGCATGTTAAGATTAACAGTCCAGCAATGTGCTCTAGCTAGAATTCAGGAAAGATTTTGAACACTTCTTGAACTGTTTGAATGTCATTGTGACAACCAATAAATGTTTTCTAAAATTACCTCAAGGTTTAGCTAAATCAGAATTTTATTTCAGAGTGGAGCAAGACTACCATCTTGGGGCCCCTGATTGTTGTCCCTACTCAGGAAGTTATCAGCTTGGCAACGGACTCCACGACACTCCGCTCAAAATTGACCCCGGGTGAGACCTTAGACTCGGCGGCAGTCCATCCCAAAGAAATGCAGGAGGCTACAACAGACATCTCTATGGGCACCGGTGGTACTTGCAAAAGTGAAGGCAGGAAATGCACGCTTTCTGAATGAGGCACTGCTGTGAACAGTCACACAAGATGGCATCGCACTGGATTGAAGGGTGCTGTGCAGGAAGTCGACTGTGGAACTTGAATGCAATTCACTCTATGATGGCAATTGACCAACCCTTGGCTTAAACCACTAAACAATTTCTAGGTCCTTTTTAAAGAATTATGTGAATTCAAGTTTTGAATGTTGTTCCATTTCACATTACCATGGCCAATGCAAATAAAAACATTACATCCGTAGTTTGCTTATTTGATTTTGTTTTTAGCTCTTCAATTTATGAGTTTGCCTCAATGCTTGCCCCTGGATCATTAAGTCAAGCAATAGGTGTCAAATTATGGTTCTGGGGTGGTTTAGCGGTCTAAGCCACTGCCTCGGGAGCACGTACACTGTTCTGCTGCCAGCATGTGTTAGTCTGACCCTCTGCTCTCAGCACTCCTGTCATGTAGCAGGTATAAAGTATGACTCGTCTGTAGCATAAGGAGCTGCAAGATTATGAAATGCATGACGCCCTGCATTCATGACCAAGCGTGACGGTGGCATTTACCACATACAACTGGGCAAAATCTATTTAAATGCCAGTGGGAAACTAATCATCCCTGAGCGCTTAAGTCTCATAAGAAAATTCCCTGCTTTTCAGCAGATTAAATAAACAAAGCTTTAAGGTTATTGATTGACAATTTATTTAGCAGCGTGATGGCTGTACTTTAAGTTTATGGTTGCCCATTAAAGCCATTTTATGCTTTAAATGTGCTCAAGGCTCTGTAGGGAGGGTGTGATGAAATAGCAGAACCTCCGGAGGACATCAAGTGCCACATTGTGTGCTTCCAATGTTGCAATGTGAATGTAACCAGTGTCAAATGGCTAGCTAGTGGGGTGTGCCCTAATACCGTTTCAATTGGTGATGTCATTCTGAGACCTTGTAGTTCCCCTTGCTCTGCAAGGGCCGTGGCTTTTGTGGAGCGATGGATAACGTTGCTTCGTGGGTGACTGGTGTGCAGAGGGTCCCTGGTGCGACCCCAGGTAGGGGCGAGGAGAGAGACGGAAGCAATACTGTTACACTGAGGGCTTTGACTTGATGGTGGGTGGGAGGTCCTGTATAAACAATCACTAACAGTTCGGTGCAGTGCACGACGTATGAATGCCCTGACTTCTGCAGAGGCCGTATCACTGCCAACGCAGACGGATTGACAATAGTGAATGTATCCAACTATATTTAGAACTTCCAACTGGTAATTTCCACCTTCCCACTTGGTTACGAATGCAGCCTTAGCACTTGGTCTTTGGAGTGGACCCAGAACTAATTTGATTTATTAGGATCCCCATTAGCTGACGCCAATGGCGACAGCTAGTCTTACTGTGGGTTGACACAGGAAAAGACATTACAGATTGACATTACAATTGACATATTTAACATGTTTTTACACGCTATATGTATACGAAAGTATGTGGACACCTCTTAAAATTAGTGGATTCTGCTATTTCAGCCACACCAGTTTGAGAGGTGTATAAAATCGAGCACACCGCCATGCAATCTCCATAGACAAATATTGTCAGTAGAATGGCCTTACTGAATAGCTCTGTGACTTTCAATGGTGCACCTTCATAGGATGCCACCTTTCCAACAACTCAATTAGTCAAATTGCTGCCCCGGTCAACTGTAAGTGCTGTTATTGTGAAGTGGTAATGTCTAGAAGCAACATTGGCTCAGCCACAAAGTGGTAGGCCACACAAGCTCACAGAACGGGACCACAGAGTGCTGAAGAGCGTAGTGTGTAAAAATCGTCTGTCCTCAGATGCAACACTCACTACTGAGTTCCAAACTGCCTCTGGAAGCAATGTAAGCACAATAATTGTTTGTTGGGAGCTTCATGAAATGGGTTTCCATGGCCGAGCGCTACTCTGGACCAATGGAAATGCGTTCTCTGGAGTGATGAATCATGCTTCACAATCTGGAAGTCTGACAGGCAAATCTGGGATTGGCAGATTCCAGGAGAACGCTACATGCCCCAATACAAAGTGCCAACTGTAAAGTTTGGTGGGGGAGGAATAATGGTATGGGGCTGTTTTTCATGGTTTGAGCTAGGCCCCTTAATTCCAGTGAAGGGAAATCTTAACGCTACAGCATACAATGACATTCCAGGCGATTCTGTGCTTCCAACTTTGTGGCAATAGTTTGGAGAAGGCCCTTTCCTGTTTCAGCAGTACAATGCCTCGGTACACAAAGCGAGATCTGTACAGAAATGGTTTGTCGAGATCGGTGTGGAAGAACTTGACTGGCCTGCACAGAGCCCTGACCTTAACTCCATTGATGAGATGGTTTTGATTGAGCTGTTTTGTATGAACTGCTGTACATTGAGCTACCTTACCGCAAGAGTTTGGACTTCTGTTTTGAAGACATTGTTAATTTTTATAAAAGGTACCGATGACAGGTGTAGTGTTGCTTCATGCGTGGTATGCGTGAAGCAACACTAAACCCATCAGTAGGCTAGTGCTTGTCAAGCAAGAGCAACGGGCACTGTGTCCCGGTTTTGTTGCGTTCATGCCCTTCCCATTGAGTAGTAGTTTGTAGGCTATGTATGTATCAATGTGACATCTAGATGGTTATCAATATTTGTTATTTCTTGTGTAGGCTGCTATTCTACTTGAAAATAAATCATGGGAGGGGAAAAAAATGGCTACATTAGCTCCCGCCGGCGACACGACCGCAGCCTAATCCCAGTAGGAAACACTTCCCGTCGGCAGGCACGTTGATACATCACTGGTGCACTGGTTGCAGTCTTATTGACTTGTCGTGCAGCCCAATCAGTCACGCAAAACGGTCTTGAGTGGCAACAATTCTGCCCAATTAGCTGATTGATTTTCCATACATGCGCGCACACACACACACGAACACAGTTTGACACACCCACTCGCCCATATTCTGGTCGCCATATTGGGCCGCCTCTACCCATACTTGGAAGTTACGGGGCGTGTTTCTCTGCCAGGCGTTGCTGACGCCTGCCAGATCTTACAACGCCTGGATAGATGTTATTAAAGGTTATTAATCTGCGATTGCTACGGTCGTAGCCAAAATATGGGAACCCTTGCATTTTTTTCAAGTAACTGCAATCAAAATAACTGCAATCAAGCGCTTCCTATAGCCATCGATGAGCTTCCTGCACCTCTGTACTGGCAGTTTGGTCCACTCCAAATTGAGCAAACTGCTCTAGTTCTCCCAGATTTGAAGGGTGCCTTCTCCCAACTGCTGTTTTCAGATCCCTCCATACATTTTCAATGGGATTTAGATCTGGACTCATTGATGACCACTTCAGAACAGTCCAGCGTTTTGTCTTGAACCATTCCTGTATAGCTTCAAACATTGTTTAAACTATCATTTTGATCTCATGGATGGTCAGTCCTTGCATCCATAGCTTTATCTATGAATTTGGGGGGTTACATTGGATTTCTCCAGCTTCATCCCTAAACTATTTACTCAAAAGGTGGCGCAGAATCTGTTTTGTTTGATCTGCAGAATGCACCTTTAAGTCCTTGTCATGCAGGTTGTTGATAGCCTACGAATGGAGATGCAGCATTACTTCTTCCCATCGTTTCTACATTGGATGGAAGACTGGCCTACGCTGTTTCTAATCTCTATAGAACATTGGCCTGCGCTGTTTCTAATCCCTATAGAACATTGGCCTGCGCTGTTTCTACTCCCTATGGAACATTGGCCTGCGCTGTTTCTAATCTCTATAGAACATTGGCCTGCGCTGTTTCTAATCTCTATAGAACATTGGCCTGCGCTGTTTCTAATCCCTATAGAACATTGGCCTGCGCTGTTTCTAATCCCTATAGAACATTGGCCTGCACTGTTTCTAATCCCTATAGAACATTGGCCTGAGCTGTTTCTAATCCCTATGAAACATCGGCCTACACTGTTTCTAATCCCTATAGAACATTGGCCTGAGCTGTTTCTAATCCCTATGGAACATTGGCCTACACTGTTTCTAATCCCTATAGAACATTGGCCTGAGCTGTTTCTAATCCCTATGGAACATTGGCCTACACTGTTTCCACTCCCCATTTAATATTGGCCTGCACTGTTTCTAATCCCCATGGAACATTGGCCTGCGCTGTTTCCACTCCCCAATTAATATTGGATGCTAGAGTGCTTGTTCTAAACAGGTAGACAATTGTCAAGAATGAGAACGTAAAAACAACACACATTTCTGTGAAAATATACTTCTGGGTAACCAAGATTAGACTACTGCGTTACTGTTAAGGACCATAGATAGGTCAGTGTACGCCCAAAACGGGTGTCAGGACCGTGGAGAGCCAGTCACTCACGATCGCCGTCGTAGGCCTATAGCGGATAGGCTTGTTGTAGTTGCACCAGAGTTATCACTCATCTACAACAAGACCGAACATAAACTGTAGCCTATCGATTTCTGGGTTTATCATTACTGATCTTGAGTACAACTCAGACAACAAATTGATCTCTCCGTCCGCCGGCGCCAACTGTTTGCCTGTAACAGTTACTGTATCTAATGACAACCCTCCAACAATTGGCCATTGGGTGCTCGCTAATGATTTAATAGCAGGCAGATAATTGCTCATTTGGATTTAATGTCCTGAAAGTGGACACTGAAGTGCACTCTAAAGGCACTTAGTCTTCGGATGATGCAATGAGTTGACTATTTCAACAAAGCACATGTTTAAAAGGCCCGTAGCCTAGATATGTATTCCAGTCAATACTATCTACAATGGTCTGGCGATGGTTGTTTTGAACCAAAAGAGAAAATTGACCAAAATAAACGCTCTTATATGCATAAAAGGCCTAATTTGATAAACCACAACCAATTTTGTACCCTAGTGATGGAGGTCATCCGTTTATAATCAGACACAGAAATGAGATTACAAGCATTTGGCTCAGTGAGCTTGCTATGTAAACACGTTCTGAGAGACAATATGGATGACAATTCCAGATTAATTTTTCAACACCGCATGTTCAGATGCTACGGCTCACCCAGTGCCATCGATCTATGGTTTTGGCTCATTGCACATTGCCTCTAGTAAACTATAGCGTACGTCGTTCCAACCAACTTGACATGTTTACAATCAAAACAGAAGACTTCTAGCATTTTCTTTAAGAATAATGTGTCTTTATCTCAAAGGTCACACGCCGAGCTTTACATTTTTCTCCTTATTTGTTATAAACATTGGACATGCGCTCCGAAACTGTGGAGAGATCCTTTGCAGAGACGACCAAATATGCTGCGCACACGGTAACGACAGTGTCGTCGTCGGCTGTTGCAGACACACGGTTCACAGCACCTTCTACAACATCGCAATGGTTACGCGGAAACTCTCCGGGGTCCTCCTTTTGCTCCTTCTGTTTGCCCTGGGCTACTTCATCCAGCGGATTGCCTGCTCGAGACCCAGGCGACAGCTTGACAGCCATGATCCGCACCCGCTCCTGAACGGACGGATAACCGTATCTCAGGACCCGCTCCTGGAGAGCTACACATCGCATAGCCTTGCTACTGACCTAGCTCCCCCTGTCTCTCTACCCGCCTACGATGAGGTGAAGTACTTGCCAACATATGAGGAGACCGTGCGGGAAGGGGACAGAGGTCGGTTGGAGACCACGGAGCAAACGGGACAAGAACAGGAACCGGACACGTCCACCTGCGCCTCTCCAACAGTATGTCATCGCTGAGAGAACCAGGCTAACTGACCTTCACTGTCACCATAATGACGTTTGATAACTCTCACAAGTGTTGTTTAGAGCCTATTATGTTAAACTAACACAGATTAATCAAATCGGTCACTCATGAGTTTTAGTACGCAAGAAGTGCCATATAGCCTTACGCAAAAATGTAATACGTGTGAAAGAGGCCTTACATGTTTAGGTGGGGAAAGGATATAGCATGTAGGGAAGACATTTTATTAGATACAAGACATATATTAGGTTATAGGTCTACATAAAAGATGAAAAGTGAATTGGAATCATTTGGGGTGCGTTTTTACGCATTGCTCCCCAAAGTCCACAATGACATGTTAATTATTAGGTCTATAGGCGACTTAACATTATTTATGACCATATTTCTCAGAGGAAATAATCTGATACAAACGTATTCAACTTAGTTGGAAAAAATGTCATAGGCTGATTTAAAGTCAATTGAATAGCTTCGTGGATTTATTTCGTTTCCATGTAGTCTATTGCACTGTGACAACCTTTTCAAGAAACACATTGATCATAGTGAAATGTGATCTTCATCCGTAAACAATAAAAACAAATTATCATCATTTGTCAATAACTTTTGACATATCCTATCATTGCAAACATTACAAACCCCTTGACGTGACTGATTTTGATCGTAGATACTGCACTGTCTCTTTAATATTGTCTTGAATGTCCTCTGATGGTAGTTTGAGCAGGTGTGCCACCTTTTGGAAGCCCTCTATAAGCCCAGCACCGGTCACGGCAGAGCAGGGCTGAACGAACCAGTCCCGCTCAACGCTCATCGTCCTCAGGTGAAAGCGCTCCGTTATCTCCGTGACGGATACGGCCTCGGGAAGGTCCTGCTTGTTGGCGAGGATGACCACAGGCAGACCCCGTAAGAAGTCACTCCTCAGGGCGTGATCTAGTTCCCGCCGGGCCTCGTCCAACCGGCGCCTGTCTGAGCTGTCCACCACGAACACCAGTCCAGCAGTGTCCTGATAGAAGCTCTTCCAGTAGTGCCTCATTGTATTCTGGCCGCCCACGTCCCACACGGTCAGAGCAACTGTCTCCCTCTTCTTCTTGGCTTCTATCATCTCCACATTGAAACCGATGGTGGGAACGGTATTGACCGATTCGTTATATTTCAGTTTGTAAAGAAGGGTTGATTTCCCCGCTGAGTCGAGACCCAATAGGAGAACTCGGGCCTCTGGTTGGGGTCTCGATCCCCGCTGTCCCATGTGTGGTAAAGCGTAACCCGACTACTTGGCAAAGACGCAAGTCAGGGAGAGGCAGTGATATCACTGTTCTCTGCCTTGAGCTGCGGTGTTTACCCAGTGCGTTGCCTTTCTGTTACCAGGTAAGCGATTACATGCTACCTATAAACCTTTTGTTCACCGATAAGCAAGGGTCAAAGTAGGTCCTATAAGAAGCAAGATATGACTGTTGTTTGGTTAGGAACTTATCCACCAAATGAGCCAGTCTAGCGTGACTCAAATCAGTGCGCTGTTGACACAAACAATACAACAATGTGACACATGCGCAGATTTGATAGCCTAATGTTTTTATCACACTTCACATGGTAAAATCCCCCATGTGCATGGTATTTAACCTGCTCTAAAGACACATTGAAGCGTCACCTCGAATGGTCTGACCTTTACGTAAAGTTGAACAAAGTGTACGCATGGAGACGAACGCACGCACCCTCTATATCATCAGATAACAGTATATCATTATGTCATTCAGATGTACTTAAGGCCAAGGCAACCATTGGTTATGTCATGTGTAGCCTAGCCTATAGCTAAAATAATATATGGGCCATTAGGACACCATATAGAATATATTGCATTTTCCACTTCAATCTGACAGATACAGATACCTTAAATCACATTAAAACCATCAGGCAGGCAATATAACTTACATTATAGTTACATATCAAACAATGGAGAACAATTCCACAGGTGTTTAGATGAAAGAGAGAGAAATAAAGAAATAACACATTTTTGCTTGGTTCTCAGTTGCTGCCTGTAGCCTTCAGGCCTAGTATTACATTTAAACTAACTGGTCATATTCAGTTGCAACACAATCTTACACTCAATTAGTGTAAATATGTACAAAAAGTATTTCAGCAGATTTTGTGTGTTTTTGTGTGGCTTAATAATTAGTGTGAAAATACAAAAAAAATGGTGTGACTTAATTCGTAGCAAAAGACACATTTTTCGACTTCATTCATAGGAAAATTCATTTTTTGGGGGCAAACTTAGGAAAAATCTTTTGAAAGTTATTGGAGCAGTGCATTTGGGGCAGTGGTGTTCCACACTGCTTATTTTTGTCCCACATGTATTTATATATATATATAAAACACGTTAACAACCTAATATTGTTAATCGACCAGGTTATCACTGAAATACTTATAATAAAATAGTAGCATTATGTTTTTTTGTTTTTTGTATTTATGCCAATGATGTTTTCTATGCTTTGGGATACTGGTGCTATGTCAGATTTTATGAGGGTTGCCAGATTGGAGTAAAAAGCTGTATTTGCCTGTTTTTTTGTGGTATCGATAAAGGTATTTGATTGAAGATGGGGATACATTTTCATGATGGGAAATTAATTCATCAATAAATGTGGGGAAACAGAATACCTGCAAAGAAAAATATGTTTGGTTTATATTCCCCTGGTGCAGCTGCATGGTATTTGCAACTATAACAAGTCTGGACTATGATCAATTAAGCCATATCATTGCAGTTGAACAGGTTCATGTAAAATAATGAATTATGTTGGTTTACACTTATGGCACTTCCAAGGCCGTTTCATGATGATTATTACCACCGTGTCAATCATGTTATGTACTTAGGCTATTGTAACAAGGCATTATAGGCCTACTGCCTCTGCCCAGAGGAATACTAGGCTTTCATGGTAATGGCCATTAGAGTTCACTTTGCCACGTATGAGCCCTGTCTAGAGTCCCTGTTGAAGCTTTCACTTTCTTCTGCTACATTGGTGGCAGCGGTGGGATCACGTCCAGCTCATGCCTATTTATGTGATCTAGTGTTGGGAAGCATTCTGTTTTTCAACATTGTGTTGGGTGTAATTACATTGATATACTTAGTGAATAATGGATAAGCAACAATGGGTGTGATGGATATACGTATATAATGTACTCTATATCATCGACTGTATCCTTATGTAATACATGTATCACTAGCCACTAACTATGCCACTTTGTTTACATACTCATCTCATATGTATATACTGTACTCGATACCATCTACTGTATCTTGCCTATGCTGCTCTGTACCATCACTCATTCATATATCCTTATGTACATATTCTTTATCCCCTTACACTGTGTATAAGACCGTAGTTTTGGAATTGTTAGTTAGATTACTTGTTGGTTATTACTGCATTGTCGGAACTAGAAGCACAAGCATTTCGCTACACTCGCATTAACATCTGCTAACCATGTGTATGTGACAAATAAAATTTGATTTGATTTGATTTAAAAGTAGTAATTACAGGTGTGATCCAGCCTTACATCAAAGTTGCCCGAAGCTGAATGGAAAGTGCTATGCCCTGAACAGTTATTCAGAAGAAAAGAAGAAAAATATGAATCACTGTTGATCCATCTTGTTCTGATCTAATGAGATGGATGTAGGATTTTCTACGGCCTAGAATGTAGGCCTTTCCCAGTCAGGAAGGACGAAGCTAGGTCCCTCTTGGTTTCTAATTGGTGAAGACTGAACTCAAGTTAGGGGTTATATGTCAAACTCCCCTATACCACTTTGCCCAACATCTTATACCCCTGAGGTTATAAATAAACATTTTTTTTAAGGTGATATAACTTGTATCAGTATTATAGGCCTGTGAAACCCATATCCCAATAACGGCTTTCAGACTGAGAATTTCTCACTGGAAATTGCTGCTGACATTGAACATAGCCTAGGGTTAGGGTATTTCATTCATTTCATATTCTCCTATGCCCCTCTTCCCAACATGTTATACCCCATAGGTTGTAAATAACCCCCTTTTTAAAGTGATATAACTTGTATCATTATTATACTGTAGGGCTGTGAACCCCATAGCTGAATTGCTTCAGACTGAGCTTTTTTTTATGGAGAGCAATTTACGTTTTATAACAGGCTGTGTCCATTTATTTACAGTAGTGTGTTGGTTAATTATTGCTTTCTTCAGTGGAAATACAGAATGTGTATACAAATGCCAAATATACCAAAAGCTAAATCAAGCAGAGATTTACGACTATTTAACCATGTTAATCATTACTGAAAAATGCAAACTACAAACATGTAACCAGTTATAGATAATGAATACATGACAACTGGATACAGATATTTGATAAATTATTCATACAAAATTCTAGGAGTTGGCTATAACATGAGTACAAACAATGTGAGTGTGTGTGTATGTGTGTAAATGTTCGTGTGTTTTATCATTTCCCATCATAAAAATGTATCCCCAATCAAGTATCTTCATCGATACACACACAAAAAAAACAATTAAAAGGTGGAGCCTTGTAACATAGAAAACAGTATTGGTATATAAAAGAAAAAATAAGAACATAAGGCTACTGTTATATTACAATTATTTTGGTGACAACCTGGTTGATTGTGTTGTTAACGCGTTACTATTGCGTTATATTGTGTTGTTAACGCGTTACTTTTAAAATATAAATACATGTGGGACACAAAAAAAGGCAGTGTAGAACACCATTGACCATCATCTCTCTAACAACTTTCAAAATATATTTCCGAAGTTTGCCCTCCAAAATGTATTTTCCTATGAATGAAGTCGCACAAAATGTTGTATTTTCCTAATAATTAATTTGCACAAAAAAGTGTATTTTCACACGAATTAATACACAAAAACCCACAGAATCTGCTGAAATAGTTTTTGTACATATTTGCAAGAATTGAGTGTGAGATTGTGTTGCCAGATTACTTATGCTTGGTTTAAATATACACGTGATCTTTCCATACTCACTGGGCGCAGTTGTCAACTAATGTGAAATGTCAACGTGAAATCAACAAAAAATGTTCCCATGTCATTGGATTTAGATTAAAAGCTGTGTGAAAAAATACGAAATTCCCTTAAATCCAATCCGTTTCCCACGCTGATTCAATGTCATCACATTTCATTATTTGGTTGAAATGTCATGGAAACAACGTTAATTCAACCAGTTTTTGCACGGTGGAATTTCTATCTTCATATTACTGTAAATGCAAAACGGTCCCATCAAGTTGCTGACTACAAATACAGCCCACCACAAAACAGAAATAGATGAGTGTATTTCCAAACTCAGGCTGGAAAGAGAAAAATACATATCACAATCAAACCCTGGTTGTGTTGATTGATTTCGATGCAGTAGTAGGCTGGTAGCCTAAAAAGGTAAAGTCGAAGTTCATGGGTGTGGCTCCTGCCCTTGGCATATCTCCTCAGTTTTACTGATACCATTGTTTCCCTTACAAAAAAAGATTGCAGTCAGAGTGCAGTTTAACTGCAGTATGCTGAAAATACTGCATCCAAATAATACCACAGTCGACCGCAGTTACTGCACTTTTACAGTTTCAAAACTGCAATCTTTTTGTGTAAGGGTTGCGATGAGAAGACTAGTAACATAAATAAATAAATAAATAAATAAATAATAAGTATCTTTGCTGTAGTCATTGTGGACATAAATGTTCTCATCCACATGACGGCGGCATTGTTCCTTTTTCTGCCAGCAGGTGGCCTAGGACTGCACATGTACCAAGATAATCCACTTTATCGAGCCTATTATGAATTCCGTTCCACAGGGTTTTAAATAGTTGACACCTGAATTGTGCTTAAATATGTTTTCACTGAATAGGCAGGCCTATGAACATACTGGTTAAAATGAAACTTGCTCATGCTGGATAACACGTCAAAGAAAATGTAGGATAAATGTGCGCAAAGAACAATGGCACAATGAATGGACTAAGGCGACTCCAGAGTGGAGGCACCTGATTAGGCTGTGCTTCCAAGCATGCATTTTCATCCACAAATATTAGATTAATTAATGATAATACAACGTTTGTTGTATTAACCTTAGGACAGTGGATGATAACAATCTGCTGGATAACATGCACCCAGAGAGTAATCAATCCAATGTAATCCTTTTTCTCACTGGTCAGTGCAATGTGGTGGGGTCAAGCACATCCCCCTGAAACTTCTCTCAATCACTGATCTTCTGTCCCCTTGAGAAAAACACCGCACAAGTACGCCGCGGCGATTACCCACGATTGCGCAGAAGCCTGAGAAGCACCCTACTAGAGAATGCTAAACTTTCTCATGAATAGAGACCAATTTAAAACCATAGATGTCACTATGTTTCAGGATCTTGTCCATTTCTCTCTCGGCTTCATCCAAACTCCACCCGTCGGGTCATCCATTACATATACGAGTCCCGTGTCCCGGCGGCTGTAGTGCCATGAGTGGGGTCGCGTACTCCTCTCGTGAATCCCGGCGTCATACAAGAGGTCCGGCCTCTTCACCGTCTCTTGGAACCGGATAGTAAGGGCACGCGTGGAGCTTTCGTTCATTTTTTGATACACTGAATTGCGTTTCACGGGCGCCTGAGCACCAAAGCATTGGAACAGCTCCCACACCTCTACTACAGTGGGCTTGGAACCGCGCTGACCCATTCTTCAAAACTAAGACCAAATTCACCTCAAAAGCAGATACGAGTCAGCTCCGAAAGAACCAAAGCTCAGATAGAGACCCTAATTGCAAACACCCTCAAAGGTCCTGTCTTTCCTCACTTGTGCTGTTGTTTGCTACACACTTGTCTCGCTTGGCCCAATGACCGAATACTTCTTATAGAGGCTCAGTATCCCAAATAATGAGCTTAGCTTTCCTGTAAGGCGGCGTTAAGTACAGTGACTTTGGTTTACGGAAAACCTGTTGAATGTTACCACACGTCTCTGGCATTTTGCACATTCGATAAGACTATTTTACAAATGTAGACCTACATGCTATTCTAAGGCCGGTTCCACCTGGCACCGGCCGTCAGTTTTGACTTGGCCCCTAGCTTGCGCGCTGTCTAGGCGAGGCACGCCAGCAACTGCCAAGCCTCTGTAGCTAGTGGTAGGGTGTTTGGTTACTAGAGTTATAGCGCAGACAGAACTATTTGTGCCTGTGTCTAGCAGTCCCAGAAGTGTATCAACAACGTCATATGTTTTCTTTCTGGCTGTGATCTCACCAGCCCGAACATTCTTATGCTTGTTGTCATCATTGAGGATTTTCAAATAAAACCCAATCAAATGTTTAGTGTCATGACGTGACTGATGGTAAACGTATTCAATGTGTGACAATCCAGCACACTGGTGAAGCAAGAAACATGAATACAGAGATATGATTGTTCGTGCGTCATTGTGGTTTCTCACGGGCCCCAGAGAATAGTGCACAATACTGTTTCTTGGCGGCCATACTTGGTTTGTAGGCTACAGAAAGGTCACATACACATTGCCATACATGAATAAGCAACAGAGGTCAGACAAACCCGTTTATCAATCCCTTTGCTGTATTATATTTTCAATAAATTATTGGACCTATAATGTTAAAAAGTAATTTACTGTGTTAAATCACAGAGTGCAGTGGCAGCTAAATAGACTGTCTGCACAGTCTGTCAAATTGGCAGGAATAACAAACAAAAACAGCAACATTTGACATGGTAGCATTGGATTTTAATACTGACAGACTGCATTCAGCAAATTCATACATTTTGTGTTTGGCAGATTATATGAGTGACTTGTTGGTGAACTGTCTACAAGTGATGCAATTAAGGTACATTGTTAAATGATAAACGGTTTGCCACATCATTGGGCAGCAGGTAACCTACCTGTTAGAGCGTTGTGCTAGTAAGTGAAAGGTTGCTGGTTTGAATACCCGACCAGACAAAATAAAACATCTGTCGATATACCCTTGCGCAAGGCACTTAACCTTAATTTTCTACAAGGGCACCGTACTATGGTTAACCCTAGAAACAACACCTATTCGGTGTTTATGATAATATAACATATATGTTTTTTAAAATTCAAATGATGTACCTATGAAATAAATACCAGGCAGGTCACCCCTTATACAAGTCAGTATTCAATGTCCATCCATGTCTGAGGACTCCGGGAGATAAAAGAGGAAACCAGCCACTAAGGACAACAGTCAGTGCTGTTCCCTTCCAGTAGGTTTGGGTTTTGCTAGGATGTTGTGAATGGGGATGGCGGTTGGGTGTAAACATCTGCATTTGGTTCCAAAAGTTGCATAATTCGAATCCAGCGATAGAAAGCTGTTTTTATATTTTGGTTTTAAGCCTATCCCAAACCTTCATTCTGAAAGGTTAATGTATAACCGTAATAATTCTGAGTTAATGCCTAAACATTACCCTAACCTAAAAAATGTGGAGTTAACAAAACCTTAAACACTTTGAAATTTTATGTTATGAGCAACTTCGAAATTTGACGTTTGAGAAACATGAATGAACGTCAAATTCTGAGGTGAGCCTGTGAGAAATTGTTGGAAATACAGTCGTAATAGTAGTATTCAATACAGTAGTACACTTGTAAAATTAACACACGGGTGGCCATATTACTGTCAATTAGCCTTCCTGTTTCAGCTGTGTAGCCTTTAACTCAGTCGCCATGGGTAACGGTGCTTTAATAAGCAGTCTGAGATGCACCTCCCAGTCTGTACGATTCCCATGATCGAAGGCATCAACACCTGAGTGCTAAAATCCACAGATCTTTCCTAAACACGGATAGGCTAAACAAATGTCCTATACAGGTTCAGTACCATAATACAGTAACTTAACATCAGCCCTGTTAAGACTATGTTGACGAAAAAGGCAATGGCTGGAACTAAATCAGGGTATAACTGATCCTGTATATGACCAAGAACATTTTTATGGGCCGATACGTAAGGGCTTATCATTCCACCAAAATGTAAAGTCTCAACAGGTGCTTATTCTTTTACAATTTTCTTTAGGACAGTATCAGTCCTGTGACAGTACAACACACTGCAGCAGGGCATGCAGAGAACACTAGATCATTTTGCTTTACTGTTGGAGTCAGAGAGTCATCTTCTCAGTGATGAAGAAGAGGTGATCTCCAGTTGTGTGTTCGTGCTGAATGCCAATGTGTGAGACGGCAGATGGACGTGTGTATGTGTGAGTGTGTCAAGATGATCAAGCACTCCAGCTTACGAGTTAAGGCCATAATTCAAGCAAAAATACTTCTCTATCCAAAAGTCATAGTCAGAAATGAAAAACAAACTACATAGTTTAGGATGTTGGTGTTGGTGTGGTTATACATGCGTTTCAAAGAGAATGCCAGGTATGCATGTTGCAACAGTTCCCAATCCTCCCCATTGATTGCTTGCTGCACTATCCATACGGGAGGAGAGTCTATCTATAACATAATAACCCCATCACAAACTTGTGACATCACCGCCTCTACTCCTCAGCCTTGCTCCCCACGGGGCCGCTCTTGAACTTGACCACCATGACGGTGATGTTGTCGGGGCAGCCGCGGTAGAAAGACTGCAGCACGATGCTCTTGGCACCGTAGTGCGGCTCGTCCAGGCGCTCGCGCACGAAACGCACTGCCTCCTCGTTGCTGAAGGCGTCCCACAGCCCGTCCGACGCCAGGATCATGAACTCGGGCTGCAGCTTGTCCAAGTCAAAGGTCAACACGTCGGGGTCGGGGATGACCACATTGAGGTTCTTTAGGGGGTAGTCGCCCAGCGAGCGAGACATGGCCAGGATGCCCTGGACGCGCCATGAGCCGTTGAAGCTGATGAAGCCCCCTGGTGGTGAAGGAATGGAAGTGCAATGCCCTATGATTAAACTCTCAGTAACTTTATTATCTCACACTGGGACATTGGTCATTGATTGTGTACACAGAAAAAAAGTGCAGATGGAGCAAGGGAATTTCTGTATCACAGTCAAATTACATATCTATATTTTTATAGATATTCTATTTACCAAATCCACCTTAGCATATCAGTGCTTCCTATCATTTGTCAGAGCAAGTAATGTATTCAACTTCTCTTGCACTTCAAAAGAGGGCCAATAGGTGGTGAGTCAAGGCTGCAATTCTGCAGTCTCTCCTTTTGACACTAATTCGTTCTCGTGATTCATCCTAGTGTGCCATTGTGATCTGCTCAAGTATGGGAAACATTTTATGTCGTCATGACGTTATGCACTACCTTCCACAGCCAAGAAAATGGTATGTGTTTTTTGTTTCTGTGCTGAACACTAAGGGCCGGTTTGCTGGACACAGATTAAACCTGGTTCTGGACTAAGAAACAGTTCTCCAATTAAAGTGGTCTTTACTTCATGAGTAGGGCTAATCTGATTCAGGAAACCCACCCCAATATGTGATTTCACTGTGTTGAGTTTAGCTAGGTTTGACACAAACACATCTTTTTAACGCCCCCATAGCGTTGTGGTGCTGTTCACCCATGCTGGTGGTCCGCTCACCTGCCCTCTTGATCCTCTTGCGCTCCTTCAGCTGGTATGGCTTGTGGTCATGTGACAATGCCACAGCGTTTCCGTCCTTGTCACACAACACGCCTCGTGAGTCCCCAACGTTGGCCACCGTCAGCTCCCTGTCCGATAGCAGGGCCACCAGACATGTAGTACCTGAGAGAGGGAGACAGAGGTGATATTTCAATTTAAAGGGACATTACATTCCAAAACCATAGATGATCTAAACAAGCGATGGCCTGGGACGGGGACTCATCTTGACATTAGACTACTGTTATTATCTGAAAACATCTGAGCGTAATTAACCTTTAAGTACATGTTTTTCACCTGTGATTCTCATTCTCAGAATACCACAAGTGTATCAAAGTCCGCTAACCAACCACAATACTGAGAGCCATACTGTATTTCCATCACAGCTATGAAAGTCCAGGTAACAGGAGAAGGCCCAAATAACGTATCTGACAAAGGTCTACCTTTTCATGTCCTCCTCCTCCATTGAAAAATCCAGTGATTTATAAGGTAGTGTTTCCAGTACATTCATCTAATCCATTTCTCAGGGCTGACAATAAATCTCTCAGGGCAACAAAGCAGCTTCGTGTACTCCGTGACACTGACTTTGTGTCTTGACCTTCCAAAGCTTGTCTCCATGGAGACATTTCACCCCCGCCATAATAAATAATATTACATTTGATGTATACAGCTTTACTTTTACAGACCAAATCTGTAAAAAAATCAAAAGTACTTTACATTTCCAATTTTTTTTTTTTCTCCCTTTAGGCATGAAGTGATTGGGATATTTTAAAGAGGGTCAACTCTGACCTGTTTTAACCCTCGTGTTGTCTTAAGGGTAAAAAATGACCCGCCACTATGTGTAACAGCAGAGAAAACTTGAATTTGATGACTTTTCCTAGAGTGACCCCAACATTAGAAAAAGTGTTTCATGTTTCAGTGCCCAACAGGTCATATACCAGATTTTTTCAGATGTCCAGGAGGAACAAAAGAACAATGATTTAGAAGAGGAGGAGGTATCTGAAGAAGAAGATGGGGGAAGAATACAACCCAGAGCACGATGCATCATCTTCAGATGAAAAAGAAATCCCCCAAGCTGAAAGAGAGACATTTTTGTCAAAGAACAGCAAAATAACATGGTCCTTGTCACAATATGACAGCCAGGGCAGGATGGAAGCACAAATGTTTATAAGGATGACCCCAGGGCCCACAAGACATGCAGTTGCCCATGCCCAGGACATCTACATTACACCAGCCATAAAAAAAATCATCCTGGAGATGACAAATTCATGGCATCAAGATATGGGTGGCCTGTGACGCACAATCCAGATACGCTTGGAAGATGCAAGTCTACACAGGGAAGCCTACCAGTGGAGGACCGGAGAAGAACCAGAGGATGCGGGTTGTGCTTGATGTGACAGATGGACTGAGGGGGCACAATGTCATGTGTGACAATTTCTTCACCTCTTATGAACTCAGCCAGCAGCTCCTAAAGAGGAAGATCACCATGGTTGGCACAGTTAGAAAGAACAAGCCTGAGCTCCCCCTGCACTCCTCGCAACAAGGGGAAGACAGGCCTTCTCATCAAAGTTTGCCTTCACCCCCACTACCACTCTAGTTTCTTACCTCCCATAGAGGAACAAGAGTGTGGTCCTCCTGAGCACACTGCACAAAACGGCTGAGATCAGTGATCGTGAGGATAGGAAGCCAGCCATCATCCTGGACTACAACCACAACAAAGGAGGCGTTGACAATCTGAACAAGTTGATTGGAATTTACAGCTGCAGGAGGATGACTGCCTGCTGGCCCCTGGTCATCTTCCATAACATCATTGATGTGTCCTCATACAATGCCTTTGTGATATGGGACCAGATCAACCCTACCTGGAGGCCTGATAAGCGGAACAAGAGGGTGTTGTTCCTGGAGCAGCTGGGAAAGGCACTTATAACCCCACACATTCAAAGAAGGGAGCGCCTCCCCCTCACAGCAGCCTCTGCAGTGTTTGTGAAAGCTGTTCAGTGGGCTGAAACTAGTCCTGATCCACCGGAGGCTGCAGCTGGGGCAGTCAAGAGGGGGAGATGCCAATTCTGCACCCCAAAGAAGGACTGTAAAACAAATACTATGTGCTGCACATGTGAGAAATACATCTGCAAAGTCTATGCACACACACTTGCATACTGTCCTACATGTGCTAATTAGAGTTGATTGATTTATGTTCTTCATATTTTTGTATCTATTATCTTATTTTATTCGTATTTATTGTTGTTCTTTATACACCTTGTGGGTGGGGGCAATATTTAAACAAATGGGAGAAGACTAGTATCATTTAGTTGAATTCCTCATTGTACAGTATATAAGAATATATCACTATGTTGCCAAAAAAGTTCAAGACTTATTGTTTCCCTTCTATAAAATGCATTCAAAACTACTTTCTGCATATTTCTGCTACTTTCTTAGGCTATACAAGTGCTATCTCTTGCTAAGAAATGTATGTTTACACCTATGTAGTACCCTTAGAAATAATAAACCTCTACTTTAGTAAAGAAAAAAATGATGACAGAAAAAAATGATGACAGGTGTGGTGTCCACTGATTAAATTCCTTCTTTCTGCATTGTAAAGAGGAAAAACACAGATATTCAAAGTTTGTGATGAATGACAGGTTGTTTCTTCATGCAAAATAGATTTGGGGTTTAAAATTCGCCTCTCCCCCTCTGACCCATCTCTGTCCGAGTGTATCGGACTTAATGTCTTAACCAATCTGCAGTATTGCCACATTTTTAACCCGTCCGACCTCGTACTCATAAACATCTCAGAGAAGGAGTGCTGATCCAGGACCTAAAAGGCTAAACTGATCTTAGATCAGCACTCCTACAGTCCCTCACCTGCTTCGTCGTGATTGGTGGAGAGCTTGTCCACCATGTCTCGGTCTACAGCCAGGATACGCTGCTCCAGGATGCTGGGGTAGGAGGGAACGCTCTCCCTCTTCTCCCTCTCATAGGACAGCAACTGCTGCCTCAGAGCCTCCGGAAGGTGGGCCTTTACATAGTCCGCTGCAGCCTGTGAGAGATGGAGAGAGAGAGGGGAAAAGGGTGGAGAGAGAGGGCAATATAAGTATTTAGAAAGTTTTTCATCACGGTTGTGGTTGAATTTCAGTTATTTGACCGGTCAACTTTCTGATGATTGGTTGATACAATTCTGTGCTTTTTTAAACTTGTACAGCGGTACAGAATGCTTGTTTTTTTTGCCTGTAAATGAATCCAGATTAAATGTTTGAACGAGACACATTTATTTTTTCTGTGTTCAGCAGTGTGGTGAGCCTCCGATGCTGTAAATGACTGATAGCCTATTTCTCAAGGACACAGGTTGTCTTAGTGCCCATATTTTGCAAGAATACAGCCAGGAGATAGCCGTCTGTTTATATCATGGAAATTGAGCAATCTGAATTCAAAGTCCAAACAAGTTCCTCATCTTATAATACATTGAGGCCAAACTACAAGTTTAAAACACAAAAACGTATTATTGAAATACACACCAAAAGGCACCAATGTTTTCTAGGACCTACCAGAGATATCCAAACAAAAGCTATACATAGTGCAAGACCAGAGAAATTATATTTGACGAGCACATTTTATACCGTATGTAGAAAGGGTTTCAATGTGGCAGGCTGTCTACAGATAATTCATGTGTCTACATACAGCACTGGGTGAATGGAGGCAATATGTAAAATATTTTAAAATGCATGCTCAAATGCACACTTGGTGGCTTTGCTCATTTCCAATATGAATTCATTAATGAATAATGACTAATCAATTACCATGGGCCAAACCCGGGGGGCATGAAGGTTAACACTGGTTTCCAGTGCTGTTAAAGAGACGGTCTGTTTCTCTTTATATATTCAAATTAGAACAGTAAATATCCTTGGTTTTACTACACATAGAAATGTGATTTCAGTTGGATTTAAAGAGGTGTATTTTCAGTATTTGACTGATTATTTCTATTCTGAAACGTGGAAAAGAAAACGGAGAAGGAAGGTTTGCCAGGTGTTCTGTGCTGAATTATTCAACATCCTCTCTTCCTCTCCATTCCTCCCTCCTTCCTGCTCTCTTTTTTAGCCCTTTTCTTTATGTTCACTGCCTCCTTTCTCCTCAGATCATGTTCATCATATTGAATATTAATTCAGCTGCTGGAAGTTTATATATTTCATTATAGAAGCGTTCAAAACTCTTAAGACTTGAGACTCGACACACTCATGTCATCGTTTGCATATTCTTATACTTTGCGATCAATAGTTCTTGTGTTTTAATCAGTTCTGTAATCAAGCCATCCAATTAACCGAGGCAGATGAGATATTAACGAACAAACTCATTTCACTCATGATGATAATTGTAGGAGCAGATTGATTTGAGAGAGAGGAGAGGAGCATGTAATTAGGAAGTGAAATTGAATAAAATAAATGATTAAAACAGTCTTCATTAGTCACCAGTGTGAGTAATCTCTCACTCTCTCTGAGTGCAATCATTAATTAGTTCAATTTGTTTGGGAGGAACACAGGGAGCCTTGAATAGTGAATGTAAAGTTACCCATCCAAAAGCCCAAATGACTAAGCCATGTATAAGTAAATTTACCATTCAACCTTTTTTCATTCAATTCAATGTATATTTTGCATCTTGAAATTATCTGACTTTGGTGATGAAGACCATTAAACTGCGAAAAGATTGAAAAAGGATAGAGTTGAGAATTTGCTACATATTTGTAGTTTAAGGACACACTGCTCAGACAGAGACAAGCTGTTCTGTACACGATATTTGTTAAGGAGACATTTTGCTCCTTTTGATACCAGGGGAAAGCAAACATTTATTTTAACTCGCAGAAAATAATTTGTAAAAAAGCAATTGAGCATGTGTCCTCACATTGACCACAAACCCCTCCTGCGACTTGAAGGCGGACTTCTACAGACTTGGGTAACTGAAAGGTTCATACTGAAAAGGTGAACATTTAGTCCTCTGAGTGTGTTGGGTTTGGTGCTCTCTCCAACTAACACATCTCTGTTACTCCCACCACATGTATGCCAAAAGAGCTCAGCTCAGGATAGGTTAATTCAACACTCCCCCCAGCCCCTTCTGATAAAAAGTTCCACAACACAAACCCATATGCATGAGCTTATAACTCATTCACTCAGGAACCTAGTCTACTGTGCATGTTTCTCTTGACGTGCCTCTGGCAGTACTGACAATGTTGTGGAACCTTCCCCTCGTGATTTCTCAGGAGGACCAGGCCTTCCTTGTGTACCAACTCTTCAATCAAGGGGGCCTGCCCGATGTAGGCATCGACGACTCCCTCCTGCGGTATTCTGGGCTCAACTCGTCGGTCGTGCTGCAGGACCACTCTGCCCAGCTGCTGGCCTTTGTGGGCAGCCAGGCCCCATCCTACGTGGCCAGCCTGGGTGCGGTTCTTGCCGGTCTGAGCAGTGTGCCCAACGCAGTGGGCATTGGTGCTCTGGTGGTCTCCATGATCTTAGAGATCAGCGCAGCAGGTCACGGGGAGCCCCAGCGAGACGTGTCCCACCTGCTCCGCCGTGTCTTTGCTGAAGAGAAAGCTTCAGAAGTGCGTGACCTGATGGAGGAGTACCTGAAGCGCTACCGGATGCATGTGGGGGCTAGTGAGCACCTGCTGAAGGACACGCGCCGTCTGGAGGCTGAGCTCAGCGTGCAGCTGACTCGTCTGAAGAACTCCATGCTGCACGACGGCCACATTAGCACGCGGGCACTCAAGCACTGGGTCAACGGAGCCGCCTTCCACTCCCAGATGCTGGTGCACCAAGCCCGTCTGGAGCAGGACAATGGGTTGTAGTTTAAGTTTGTTTTACTCACTGCTCTAGCACACTCTGCTAACCCTGATGTCCTTGCTGTGTCTGAATCCTGGCTCAGGAAGGCCACCAAAAATTCAGAGATTTCCATACCCAACTATAACATCTTTCGTCAAGATAGATCTGCCAAAGGGGGAGGAGTTGCAGTCTACTGCAGAGATAGCCTGCAAAGTAATGTCATACTTTCCAGGTCCATACCCAAACAGTTCGAACTACTAATTTTGAAAATTACTCTCTCCAGAAATAAGTCTCTCACTGTTGCCGCCTGCTACCGACCCCCCTCAGCTCCCAGCTGTGCCCTGGACACCATTTGTGAATTGATCGCCCCCCCATCTAGCCTCAGAGTTTGTTCTGTTAGGTGACCTAAACTGGGATATGCTTAACACCCCGCCAGTCCTACAATCTAAGCTAGATGCCCTCAATCTCACACAAATCATCAAGGAACCCACCAGGTACAACCCTAACTCTGTAAACAAGGGCACCCTCATAGACGTCATCCTGACCAACTGGCCCTCCAAATACACCTCCGCTGTCTTCAACCAGGATCTCAGCGATCACTGCCTCATTGCCTGTATCCGCTACGGAGCCACAGTCAAACGACCACCCCTCATCACGGTCAAACGCTCCCTAAAACACTTCTGTGAGCAGGCCTTTCTAATCGACCTGGCCCGGGTATCCTGGAAGGACATTGACCTCATCCCGTCAGTTGAGGATGCCTGGTCATTCTTTAAAAGTAACTTCCTCACCATTTTAGATAAGCATGCTCCGTTCAAAAAATGCAGAACTAAGAACAGGTACAGTCCTTGGTTCACCCCAGACCTGACTGCCCTCGACCAGCACAAAAACATCCTGTGGCGGACTGCAATAGCATCGAATAGTCCCCGTGATATGCAACTGTTCAGGGAAGTCCGGAACCAATACACTCAGTCAGTCAGGAAAGCTAAGGCCAGCTTCTTCAGGCAGAAGTTTGCATCCTGTAGCTCCAACTCCAAAAAGTTCTGGGACACTGTGAAGTCCATGGAGAACAAGAGCACCTCCTCCCAGCTGCCCACTGCACTGAGGCTAGGTAACACGGTCACCACCGATAAATCCATGATTATCGAAAACTTCAATAAGCATTTCTCAATGGCTGGCCATGCCTTCCGCCTGGCTACTCCAACCTCGGCCAACAGCTCCTCCCCCCCGGCAGCTCCTCGCCCAAGCCTCTCCAAGTTCTCCTTTACCCAAATCCAGATAGCAGATGTTCTGAAAGAGCTGCAAAACCTGGACCCGTACAAATCAGCTGGGCTTGACAATCTGGACCCCTATTTCTGAAACTATCCGCCGCCATTGTCGCAACCCCTATTACCAGCCTGTTCAACCTCTCTTTCATATCGTCTGAGATCCCCAAGGATTGAAAGCTGCCGCAGTCATCCCCTCTTCAAAGGGGGAGACACCCTGGACCCAAACTGTTACAGACCTATATCCATCCTGCCCTGCCTATCTAAGGTCTTCGAAAGCCAAGTCAACAAACAGGTCACTGACCATCTCGAATCCCACCGTACCTTCTCCGCTGTGCAATCTGGCTTCCGAGCCGGTCACGGGTGCACCTCAGCCACACTCAAGGTACTAAACGATATCATAACCGCCATCGATAAAAGACAGTACTGTGCAGCCGTCTTCATCGACCTTGCCAAGGCTTTCGACTCTGTCAATCACCATATTCTCATCGGCAGACTCAGTAGCCTCGGTTTTTCGGATGACTGCCATGCCTGGTTCACCAATTACTTTGCAGACAGAGTTCAGTGTGTCAAATCGGAGGGCATGCTGTCCGGTCCTCTGGCAGTCTCTATGGGGGTGCCACAGGGTTCAATTCTCGGGCCGACTCTTTTCTCTGTGTATATCAATGATGTTGCTCTTGCTGCGGGCGATTCCCTGATCCACCTCTACGCAGACGACACCATTCTATATACTTTCGGCCCGTCATTGGACACTGTGCTATCTAACCTCCAAACAAGCTTCAATGCCATACAACACTCCTTCCGTGGCCTCCAACTGCTCTTAAACGCTAGTAAAACCAAATGCATGCTTTTCAACCGATCGCTGCCTGCACCCGCATGCCCGACTAGCATCACCACCCTGGATGGTTCCGACCTTGAATATGTGGACATCTATAAGTACCTAGGTGTCTGGCTAGACTGCAAACTCTCCTTCCAGACTCATATCAAACATCTCCAATCAAAAATCAAATCAAGAGTCGGCTTTCTATTCCGCAACAAAGCCTCCTTCACTCACGCCGCCAAGCTTACCCTAGTAAAACTGACTATCCTACCAATCCTCGACTTCGGCGATGTCATCTACAAAATGGCTTCCAACACTCTACTCAGCAAACTGGATGCAGTATATCACAGTGCCATCCGTTTTGTCACTAAAGCACCTTATACCACCCACCACTGCGACTTGTATGCTTTAGTCGGCTGGCCCTCGCTACATATTCGTCGCCAGACCCACTGGCTCCAGGTCATCTACAAGTCCATGCTAGGTAAAGCTCCGCCTTATCTCAGTTCACTGGTCACGATGGCAACACCCATCCGTAGCACGCGCTCCAGCAGGTGTATCTCACTGATCATCCCTAAAGCCAACACCTCATTTGGCCACCTTTCGTTCCAGTACTCTGCTGCCTGTGACTGGAACGAATTGCAAAAATCGCTGAAGTTGGAGACTTTTATCTCCCTCACCAACTTCAAACATCAGCTATCTGAGCAGCTAACCGATCGCTGCAGCTGTACATAGTCTATTGGTAAATAGCCCACCCATTTTCACCTACCTCATCCCCATACTGTTTTTATTTACTTACTTTTCTGCTCTTTTGCACACCAATATCTCTACCTGTACATGACCGTCTGATCATTTATCACTCCAGTGTTAATCTGCAAAATTGTAACTATTCGTCTACCTCCTCATGCCTTTTGCACACATTGTATATAGACTCCCCCTTTGTTTTCTACTGTGTTATTGACTTGTTAATTGTTTATTCCATGTGTAACTCTGTGTTGTCTGCTCACACTGCTATGCTTTACCTTGGCCAGGTCGCAGTTGTAAATGAGAACTTGTTCTCAACTAGCCTACCTGGTTAAATAAAGGTGAAATAAAAAGAATAAAAAAAATAAAAACAGCTGCCCATGCAGCTCTGGGCTCCTACCTGCAGGAACTACACCCCCTGCTGGCCGAGTACAGGAGGTACAGAAGCTCCGGCCTGGAAATGGTGAAAGATTGGTATGGTTCTTGTCACAAGCGGGAGCGAAGGAGGAGGCAGATGTGTTCCAGGGATTGTTGGCCATCATGTTCAGTTTGTGACAAAGAGACTGGCGAGACACGAAGCGTTCCACTCCTAAACAAAGATTCATGGTATCTACCAAGATGCTATTGCAAACAGATCAAAGAGGCCTACATCAATCACACATTCTCAAACTATGACCAGATCACAGGTATGAAGGGTTATTTCACAGCCATCCAGGTGAACCTGACCAACCTTATAGCTCAGCGTGGCATCTTCCATGTTCCCACACAACTGTCTCTAGCAAACCAAACCCAACCCAGGCAACAGGGTTGGAGTCGATTCACTGGTGTACAGATGGAAAAGTATTAATAAAGATGATCAAGTTACCCAGAAACCCCTGGATTTCAGATAAGAAGTTCTGACTTGAACGTGTGTGTGTTTGGGGGGGGGCTTTGATTTGTGTGTTCCTGGCAAAACTCCCACTGAGAACAAGGTCCACCTTCATAGCTCATGCATGTCACTCAGTCACCATGACCACAGGAAGGGTAACAGGATCACGCATGTGTGCACACACACACACACGCACACACAGCAGGGGTGGTAAGGGGACCCGACAGGAAGGTTAAATATTTAAGGATAGGAATAGTCTGAAAGTTCCAGATAGATATGTAAAAAGCCTGCCCTTTCAGACTCCACTACACAATGCCAAGGACGTCCCTTATCTTAAAGGGTAGGTAGCATAAACGTAACCACATGTAACATATGGGTTTGCATTAGAATATGCATTAAAAGTCCCAATGCAAACTTACACCTCACTTTTCTATTTGTTTTAGTTATTATACATAAAAAAAAATCAGAATTCTGAATGCTGGAAAAAAACAGGCATGCCAGCCTACTCCCTATAAAGTAAACTGTAACAGAAATAACTTCAAATTAAACCAAATCGATTACACTAAGCAAACTTACAAGCAAATACTTTGTGTGTATTGTTTCTTGCAAGGTTGCTAGCCAACTAGCCTGCTAACGTTACATTGCTATCAACACCTAGCGTACAGCTACATTAAAGTAAACCAAAGTTTTCTAAATATATAACGGCATCTAACCAGTTATCAAATAATGTTACTGGTATATGCAGTTATCTTAGCCAGCAAGCCATCCAGCTAAAGTTAAGTAATTTTAGCCTGCTAGCTAACCAGCTAACTAGCCAACCACCACGGTCTATGTAAGTAGTAAACCAGAGAACAACTAGTCTAGCACAGACAGGAACTCCCATTCCAAATCCTGCCTTCAACTGGTTATACTAAGCCATCAAAGTCCTCCTGGGTGAAATGATTACTGCATACAGTAGACGTGTGCAGGGTTCCCATGCTCGAAACTACTCGCTTCAACCTGACAAATCGTTCAGACTTCAAAGCTTGCTTCTCAGTTTTGAGCCACAAATTAGTCATAACCCCGTTATTGTGGGTATTACTGCACTATGTGGGTATTACTGCATTAGCTACAAACAACGGAAAACGACTACAATACTCACTCGACTACCGATACCAAACGCACAGGAGAAAAAGAGTTGCAGTTTTTCCACATTATTGCATGTTGTTTTTTCTTTGTAGATGTACATAGTAGCTCACCAGCGCTAACACTTGGTCAGAAATATGTAAAAACACTAAAACATAACTGTTTGTAGTTATAGGTAACCAGATTGTGACTACAACTCAGTTACTGAGTCTTTGACCACACTGTGTTGTTGCTAGAAATTCATGCTTCTTTCCCTTTAACAGGATCTATTTGTATTTTTTTAAAATCTTTATTTAACAAGGCAAATCAGTTAGGATCAAATTCTTATTTACAATGACAGCTTAGGAACAGTGGGTTAATTGCCTTGTTCAGGGGCAGAAGGGCAGATTTTTACCTTGTCAGCTTGGGGATTCGATTGGGTTACTGACCCAGCACTCTAACCACTAGGCTACCCGCCTCTAACCACTAGGCTACCCGCCACCCCGTATTAGAATGTCATAGAGTGGAACTTTCAATGGTTGAAAGCAGGGCCTGGAACCGGTTCAGGGTACACAACCGAAAACCGGAAAATACATTTTTTCAAGGAACAGAAATGGTTAATAACATTCTATCAAGGCATTTTCTTCTATTCCCACAAAAAACGCCTATCCAAAGCCCTCAATCTGTCACTCAGAAAGTTATCTGTGTTATCTGCCTGTGTGTGTGCGCATGTTTGGGCTACCTGTTCCCCCCCCCAAAGAAGTATAGTCTACTGTACTGATGTTACCATTGTCTACTGTACTGACGTCACCATAGTCTACTGTACTGATGTTACCATAGTCTACTGTACTGACGTTACCATAGTCTACTGTACTGATGTTACCATAGGCTACTGTACTGACGTTACAATAGGCTACTTTAGGGGTTCCCAAACTTTTTCACTCTGGGTCCCCCTTCCAGCATTGGGGAACATGTAGCGCCTCCCCGTGCGTGCATGAGCCCCGTCAATTTTTATGTGCACAAGCACTGTTCATGACAAACTGTTCACACCCCTCTTGTTGGTGGAGAGAATTGTGCAGGTTTAAAGCTTATTTCCTGCAATTCTACACATTTTGTCATGGAGTGCAAAGAAAATGTTGCAGTTTTGAAGAAAAATGTATTGCAATTCTATACATGTCTAATGTGTATTGATGTGATATTTAAGGCAACAAAAAAATGACAACAATATTTATGGGAAACCTAAATAAAAAAACGTTAGCTGACATGGTCTAGTTGATCTGGACATTTATGACAAGTTATAAATAGCTCTCTAAGGTATGCAATGACTAACATGACAAGAGGAACTGATGTCGAAATTGCAGCTTGTGCATTCTACTATTCCAACTTTCACACTGACTGCTGAAGTAATTTAATTAGCTAACTACTGTTGATTTCACAGGTTAAAAAAGGACCAGAAAGGAACACTATAAACCAGTTTATTTTTGTTGTTGTCTCAAACCGGTTCAGAACATTATATTGCTGGTCAAAACAGTGGAATGGAACGGGAAAAAAACGGTGGTTCTGTTAACAACAAAAAGATTGGAAAATAATTTTGGTTCCAACCCCTGGTTGAAAGTCAAAGTTGGTTTGTTTAACTGGCTTTGGTTTTCAGAGTGCTTTTTAAATTGTTAGAAAATGCAATGTAACAACAAGAATGCATGAAGCATGCATGAGAGCATCAGCTGTTCAGGACAACTGTGTGATCACCCTCTCCGTAGCCGATGTGAGTAAGACCTTTAAACAGGTCAACATTCACAAGGCCGCTGGGCCAGACGGATTACTAGGACGTGTATTCCGAGCATTCGCGGACCAACTTGCAAGAGTCTTCACTGACATTTTCAACCTGTCCCTGACTGAGTCTGTAATACCAACATGTTTCAAACAGACCACCATAGTCCCTGTGTCCAAGAACATTAAGGTAAGCTGCCTAAATGACTAACAACGTCTACAGCCATGAAGTGCTTTGAAAAGCTGGTCATAGCTCACATCAACACCATTATCCCAGAAACCCTAGACCCACTCCCATTTGCATGCCGCCCAAACAGATCCACAGATGATGCAATCTCTATTGCACTCAACACTGCCCTTTCCCACCTGGACAAAAGGAACACCTATGTGAGAATGTTATTCAGTGACTACAGCTCAGCGTTCAACACCATAGTGCCCTCAAAACTCATCACCAAGCTAAGGACCCTGGGACTAAACACCTCCCTCTGCAACTGGATCATGGACTTCCTGACGGGCTGCCCCCAAGTAGTAAGGGTAGGTAAAAACACATCCGCCACGCTGATCCTCAACATGGGAGCCCCTCAGGGGTGCGTGCTCAGTCCCCTCCTCTACTCCCTGTTCACTCATGACTGCATGGCCAGGCATGACTCCAACACCATCATCAAGTTTGTCGATGACACAACAGTGGTAGGCCTGATCACCAACGACGATGAGACAGCCTTTAGGGAGGAGGTCAGAGACCTGGCCATGTGGTGCTAGGACAACAACCTCTCCCTCAACTTGATCAGGACAAAGGAGATGGTTGTGGACTACAGGAAAAGGAGGGCCGAGCACGCCCCCATTCTAATCGAAGGGGCTGCAGTGGAGCAGGTTGAGAGCTTCAAGTTTCTTGGTGTCCACATCACCAACAAACTATCATGGTCCAAACAAACTAAGACAGTCGTTAAGAGGACACGACAAAGCCTATTCCCCCTCAGGAGACTGAACATATTTGGCATGGGTCCTCAGATCCTCAAAAGGTTCTACAGCTGCACCATCGAGAGACTTGTTGAATCACTGCCTGGTATGGCAACTGCTTGGCCTCCGACCGCAAGGCACTACAGAGGGTAGTGCGTACGGTCCAATACATCACTGGGGCTAAGCTTCCTGCCATCTATACCAGATGGTGTGAGAGGAAGGCCCTAAAAATTGTCAAAGACTCCAGCCACCCTAGTCATGGACTGTTCTCTCTGCTATCACACGACAAGCAGTACCGGAGTGCAAAGTCTACGTTCAAAAACCTTCTTAACAGCTTCTACCCCCAAGCCATAAGACTCCTGAACAGCTAATCATGTGCTACCCAGACCCCTCTTTTACACTGTTGCTACTCTCTATTTATTATCTATGCATAGTCACTTTAACTCTACCTACATGTACATATTATCTCAATTACCTCGACTAACCAGTGCCCCCGCACATTGACTCTGTACCGATAACCCCTGTATATAGCTTCGCTATTGCTATTTTACTGCTGTTGTTTAATTATTTGTTACCTTTATTTTACATTTTTTTACTTAACACTTTTCTTTAATCTTTTTTTTCCTTAAAACTTCTTAAACCATTATTGCTTAAGGGCTTGTAAGTAAGCATTTCACTGTAAGGTCTAGACCTGTTGCATTCGGCGCATGTGACAGCCTAGAGAGAACTGCTAACTGCTAATTCAGCCAAAACATGATGCACATCTTGTTGAATAGCCAACAATTACAACTAAATTAAACTTCTCCCACAAAAGATAAAAAGGTAGAGAGGATGAATCTACATGAATCTCAAATTTGATCAATTTTAAAAATGGAAGAGTTGAATACCTGTTACAGTGGTCACCAACTGGTCGATCTCCAAGCCACTCCTAGTCGATCACCAAACATTTCTGTAAAAAAAACAACGATAAAGCCTTGCCTTCCTATTTTCTTTTTTTCTCTCTGTTGGCGGTAGGTGCACTTGATTCAGAAGCCCTGCCGCGGGGAAGGCAAAGAGTTCTCATTAAAAACCATGACTAGAGAGAGACTAAACGAATACAACAAAAAGCTGCTGTTTTCATTAGTAAGTTCATGTTTAAGTTGTTATTCAGCACTGTCAACAATTTGTCAACAGTTTTATAAGACATAAAATGCATGTTCTCCGTAATTCCACTCACGCTACAACCAGCACTGCAGCTGCAATGAATGAGTGTAGTAAAGTGTTTCGATAAGCTTGTGTTGTTAAAACTTGTTAGGGCATTTTTTCGGAATTTCCGCCTGACTGATGTGCCCAAAGTAAACTGCCTTGTTACTCAGGCCCTAAAGACAGGATATGCATATAATTGGTACCATTGGCGAGAAGACACTCTGAAGTTTGTAGAAATGTAAAAATAATGTAGGAGACTTTAACACAATAGATATGGTAGGAGAAGCTGCAAAGAAAAAACAACCAGAATTTTTATTTTTGAAGTTAAATTAAGTTAAATCCAGCTCCCAGATTGCAATTCTTATGGCTTCCACTAGATGTCAACAGTCTTTGTTCAAGGTTTCAGGCTTGTTTAATCCAAAACTAGGGAGAATTCTGTGTTTTGATACAGGAACACAGAGCTGGAAAACAGTCTGTGTGCGCACGATGAAGAGGATGCGCACCTGCTAATATCACTTTTTTATTGAACATACTTCTTTCCGTATGAAATATTATAGTTTAATTACATTTTAGGGTACCTGAGGATTACATAGAAACGTATTTTGACTTGTTTTAACTTCTTGACGCTACCCATCCCTTAAGCAGGATAATTGTCATCAGAAACCGCTGAATAGCATAGCGCCACAGTCAATTGAGAGGATTGATTATAAAAAACGTTTGACATGTTTCTGTGGACATTATGGAAACTATTTGGAATTTTCGTCTGCGTTGTCGTGACCGATCTTTCCTGTGGATTTCTGAACATAACGCGACAAACAAACGGAGATATTTTGGGTCTAAAAATAATCTTTATGGAACAAAAGGAACATTTGTTGTGTAACTGGGAGTCTCGTGAGTGAAAACATCCAAAGATCATCAAAGGTAAATGATTAATTTGACTGCTTTCCTGATTTTCGTGACCGAGCTACCTGATGCTAAGTGTACTTAAATGTTTTATCGTGCGATCAATAAACTTTCACAAACGCTTGGATTGCTTTCGCTGTGAAGCATCATTTCAAAATCTGACACAACAGGTGGATTAACAAAAGGCTAAGCTGTGTTTTCCTATATTGCACTTGTGATTTCATGAATATAAATATTTATAGTAATATTTATTGTATGTTATGCTATGCTATTCAGCGGTTGTTGATGACACTTATCCCGATATCGGAATTGCAGCCATAACAAGTTTATAAAGGAATATTTCATTTTCTCTGGTCATAGAAGTAACAACATGAATTGGTGCATGAGGCAGAAATAATGCAATGCGACTTAAGTTTCACCATCAGCTGGAAGACTGTCTCCTTTTATCAGTGGAGGAAGGGAGAGAGGAGGGACGGTGAGTCTGGTGAGAGGCAGCCTCACAGCTGCTCCCTCCCTCACCTCAGACTGACCATCTCCTTTTCTCAGTGGAGGAAGGGAGAGAGGAGGGACGGTGAGTCTGGTGAGAGGCAGCCTCATCGCTGCTCCCTCCCTCACCTCAGACTGACCATCAAATGTAGAAAAAAAGTGAATTATTATGCTTACTCAGCTGTGCCTCACAAGAAATACAACAAATGATCTATTACCAATGTCTTCATACACCTAAATTGTGGTAATATAATTTCAAAATGGTCAGAGGAACCACATTGCCAGGGCAATTCAAGCATACATAGCCAATGATCATGTATTGGGCCTATAGCCTACTGCACAAACCTCATGGCTATATACAGTAACTGTTTTTAATTGGATAATGTTGAATAGGCTTACTTTTTTAAAGTCATGCAAAAAAAAAATCTGAGTGGTAGATCTTGGCTTGCATTTTGACTCAGAATGTGATCTTGACTCCAATGATTCCCACAGTTGTGTCAAGTCCATTTTTGATACACACAGGAAACTGTTGAGCGTGAAAAACCCAGCAACGTTGCAGTTCTTGACACAAACCTGCACGCCTGGCACCTACTACCATACCCCGTTCAAAGGCACTTAAATCTTTTGTCTTACCCATTCACCCTCTGATTGGCACACATAGACAATCCATTTAAGGCTTAAAAAACCTTTAACCTGTCTCCCCCTTCATCTACTCTGATTGAAATGGATTTAATAAGTGACATTAATAAGGGATCATAGCTTTCACCTGGTCGGTCTATGCCATGGAAAGAGCAGGTGTTCTTTAGGTTTTGTCCACTCAGTGTAAATCTTTTAGTATTTTGATTCGGTGGAGATAGACACAGTCACAATACTAAAGTGGCATTTGTGACTTCTTAAACACAGATGTGTAACAGTGTGTAATAGAGTAATAGTATTGTAATAATGTGTAATAGTGTTTGTGTAATAGCTTTGTTATAGTGTGTAATAGCTTTGTAATCGAGTTTGTGTAATAGCTTTGTTATAGTGTGTAATAGCTTTGTAATAGTGTGTAATAGGGTGTAATAGTGTCTGTGAGAGAGAGAAACCTGGCTACAAGCTCACTGTGGACACTGAATTGGCAGATGGCTCCCTAGACATGTGGTCTGAAGGCTACCTTGGACATTCCCTGACCCTTGACAGTCAAAGGAAGAAAAAATGGTTCACACCATGTGTGACACACAAAGCTTCAAGACTGGTTCTTTGTGTGGGTTTGCGATTCAATTCCTATGTCTTTGAGCTGAGGACAACACACAAAAACACAGAGGGTGATTCTAGTTTCATCATAGGGTAGTAGTGGTAGGCGACATAAACAGGGCCTTCTACTAAATAGTGAATAGGCCAGCGGAGAGACCCTGTAAATCGTACTGCAGAGGATTTAGATGCTGCCTACTCAACTTAGATTCTGGTCATGGTTAGGATGGCTCAAGACCGTGTGACTTTTAAAATGCTCTGTTTGATAGTTTAATGTACCCTGAAAGCTGGAGTGGGAAGATGTTTTGTTTGGACTTAACTCTCTCATTCCAAATCCAATGAGGATGCTGTGCTGACCACAGGCGCTAATGATGTTCAACAGCATCCTTTGTGTTTTAAGCTAATATTTCTAGTTAATGGTGATAAACATATAGGCCTCTTTTACTAGGCTATGGATTTGAGAAACACCTACCCAGTGGGACCCATCATTCAGGGCAAGTGGGGCAGGGCCCCGCCTGTTTTGAGACCCACCTGTTTAGCTAAAAAAAGAATGGATTGCCTGTTTTGCATGTTATTTTGGCATTAATATGTGTCACAAACGATGTAAAAACAAAATAATTTAGTTAATTAAGCTGCATACAAACATGGTCTCTTTTTTTTGCTTTCTTGAGTAAGGCAGCTCCAAAATGCAGGTGTTTTAGCCTAGCTCAGTGATTTCTGTGGTGGTGGGTCAGCCAGCGGAAAATACGGAGTGTAGGGGTTGGTAACGTTCTCTAGTTGCGATGTGATTGGCTCAGTGTCTGTCACTCATGGGGACACTACTTCACCGCAAAATCTACGGGGAGAGCTCATAAATTCAAGCCCCTTGGGTGCTGCCGCAGATTTACATTAGAATTGCCCATCCAAGAAGGCTCAAGGTCATTGGCCACAGATAAATTACGTCAAATCCCATTATATCTACCGTAGCTTTGGTTGGACTGATCATGTCAACATCATACTTTCAAAATCTTAGCTAGCAAGCTAGACAAGCAGTCATCTTCATGAATCAAGTTGACAATCTATTGGAAAATCCTTTTTAATCCTTGTCATAGGAAGAGAAATTATAGATCAAACGTATTGGTGCTCATCGGCCATTGGACATAAACATTACACAACAAGTTGTAAATCGCAAATTCAACAATGAGTGGTTTGGAAGGAATCAGCTAACTGTGAGTGTTGCAATCACTAGCCTGCTATTCAGTGGAGTGGGTGTGTGTTCCAAGTCTGAGTTTAATATGGCTGCAGGGGCAGTATTGAGTAGCTTGGATGAAAAGGTGCCCATTGTAAACAGCCAGCTCCTCAGTATCAGTTGCTAATATATGCATATTAATATTGGATAGAAAACACTCTGCAGTTTCTAAAACTGTTTGAATTATGTCTGTGAGTATAACAGAACTCATATTGCAGGCAAAAACCTGAGAAATTCCACTTCCTGTTTGGATTTTTTTCTGGGGGTGGCAGATTTTCAACCAAGCTCTCATTGAAATTACAGCGAGATATCGATGAGTTTTCACTTCCTATGCCTTCCACTAGATGTCAACAGTCAATAGAACTTTGTCTGATGACTCTAATGTGAAGGGGGGTTGAATGAGACAGGAAATAGTCACCACTGCCACGAGTTGACCATGCTTTCACTATGCGCGTTCACATGGGAAGGACCTGCGTTCCACCGGTCATCTGAAGTCATTCTAATTCTCCGGTTGGAATGTTATTCAAGATATATGTAAACAACATTCTAAAGATTGATTCAGTACATCGTTTGACATGTTTCTACTGACTGTTACGGAACTTTTAGACATTTCGTCACATTATAGTGGACGCGCTTTGTGACTTTGGAATTGTTTACCAAACGCGCTAACCAAAGTAGCTAATTGGACATAAATGACGGACATTTTCAAACAAATCAAGCATTTATTGTGTACCTGGGATTCCTAGGACTGCATTCTGATGAAGTTCATCAAAGGTAAGGGAACATTTATCATGTATTTTCTGGTTTCTGTTGACTCCAACATGGCGGCTAATTTGGCTAATATTCTGAGCTCCGTCTCAGATTATTGCATGGGTTGCTTTTTCCGTAAACTTCTTTTGAAATCTGACAAAGTGGTTGCATTAAGGAGAGCTATATCTATAATTCCATGTGTATAACTTGTATTATCATCTACATTTATGATGAGTATTTCTGTTGAAACGATGTGGCTATGCAAAATCACTTGATGTTTTTGGAACTAGTGAATCTAATACGTAAACTCAGATTTTTTGATATAAATATGAACTTTATCAAACAAAACATGTATTGTGTAACATGAAGTCCCATGAATGTCATCTGATGAAGATAATTCAAGGTTAGTGATACATTTTTATCTCTATTTCTGCTTTTTTGTGAATGCTATATTTCGCTGGAAAATGAGTGTGCTTATTGTGGTTTGGTGGAGACCTAACATAATCGTTTGTAGTGCTTTTGCTGAAAAGCATATTTGAAGGGACGGCCAGGTCTTGGTAGATTTGCAGTGGTCTGATACTCCTTCCATTTTAATATTATCGCTTGCACAGTGCTCCTTGGGATGTTTAAAGCTTGGGAAATCTTTTTGTATCCAAATCCGGCTTTAAACTGCTTCACAACAGTATCTCGGACCTGCCTGGTGTGTTCCTTGTTCTTCATGATGCTCTCTGCGCTTTTAACGGACCTCTGAGACTATCACAGTGCAGGTGCATTGATACGGAGACTTGATTACACAGAGGTGGATTGTATTTATCATCATTAGTCATTTAGGTCAACATTGGATCATTCAGAGATCCTCACTGAACTTCTGGAGAGAGTTTGCTGCACTGAAAGTAAAGGGGCTGAATAATTTTGCACGCCCAATTTTTCAGTTTTTGATTTGTTAAAAAAGTTTGAAATATCCAATAAATGTCGTTCCACTTCATGATTGTGTCCCACTTGTTGTTGATTCTTCACAAAAAAATACAGTTTTATATCTTTATGTTTGAAGCCTGAAATGTGGCAAAAGGTCGCAAAGGGGGCCGAATACTTTCGCAAGGCACTGTATGTTTTTGGAATTGTAATTATGAGAATTCTGTGGTTTGAATTTGGCGCCCTCTATTTTCACTGGTAGTTGTCATATCGATCCAGTTTGAGGGATTGCAGCCATAACAAGTTATTAAGGGTCTCTTTTCCAACCTTAAAAGGATAAACATTAATATGCCATGGGACAGAAAAGGTTGAATAGATTGGCCATGCTGTCAATCCAGCATTACTTCTGCCGCGCTCATAACAACTGGAAACTGGGAAATCTCATTCTTCAGTGAGTTCAAGACAACTGTGGAACTCTGGAAAAAAGTGAGCTCTGACTGGGAAAATAAGTTTTGAAAGGTCATCCAACTCGGAATTCCAAATCAGGAACTCGGGCCTCTTTCTACAGCTCCGACCTGAAGTTCACCAACATCATGATTGTTTTTTTTCAGTTCCCAGTTGTCTTGAAAGCACCATAAATCCAGAGAACGGCAGTCATTGATTACAAAATTTGGCCACAAGAAGGACCGCCGTGCCAACTTCCTGTTCAAGCTAGCACAGCAGGTGAGTCCAAAAATGTATTTTATGCTGCTGCATAAATGGTGTAATATTCTGTAGCTAAGAAAGTAATACTAAGTGCATGTTGTGTAGTAAGCTGTTAGTAGACCATGTGCCTCACCCTAATAATTTGGTCCCTTTCCCCCTCATAACTTAGGCTACTGTTCTGACTTGGTGGTGCACATGTAGCCTATAGCCTGTTTTAGAGAAATGTCATCAAACATTGTAAGAGCTTTCATTGTCTGCTTATATGCCCCCTTTATTTATCCTACGGTTCTGACTTGGTGTTCTGGGAGAATACTGTAAGAACGGCCCATGTTCTGAATTATTTTGCTGTACATTTCAAAAGTACTGAACAAATAGTTCTTGACAATGACAGTCCTAGCTCGGATTGCCTCTTATTCACTCGTTGTTCCCTTATGCCATAGTTTGTACATCTCAATTGTCAGTAGAAACCACATTTGTTTAAGCAAGTCTTATCAGTTATGTTTTTTTAAAGGCAGTAAAGGAGGCTGAATGAACTGTTTCGCTGCCAGACAAGGCTCCGCTGATAGCCAGGTGTAGCGGTGGAGAGGATTCATTCACTCCATGGTGCTGAAAAGAAAGCTCTGCTGTTGGGACAGCTTTATGTAGGCCCTAACGGTTGTAGTGCAATGAATGTATTGTTTAGTGTTGTGTTGTGAAGTGAAGTGGCTGCATCTAAAAACATTTGGGGAGTTTGCCCCATGAGGATTTACATGCTAAAATAGCCACTGCACCTACCTCACCACCGTGACCGTCAAATATCCCGAATATAGACGGGTGACTCTTGTTGGTGATGTCGGTGAGCACCTCGAATCGGTCCTCCATGTGGTCGCGCCGCCCCTGAATGGAGTACACTGCTACATTGTTGTTTTTGAAGTCCCAAGTTTTGGAGAACTCCGCATCTAGGACATTCAGGCCCCCCAACCTGTCGTTTTGCATCATCTCCGCCACTTTCCCCTTCACCATGTTCACGGCATCCCGGCTGGACTTGACGATGGTCTTCACCTCGTCCGTGTGGAAGAAGTAACTCCATAAGGCCAAGCTAATGCATAGCAGAAACAATGTCTCTGGCCTGAGGAGGAAATAACGCATGATCCGACCCAAAAGAGACAACAGCGTCATTGTGTCTCCTATCATCACACGCAAGAAAACTGTTGACGGTTGCCTCTCTCGTGCAGGTCAATTCACTCCATTATATCCGTTCAAGGGAAAAAATTTAAACGTCCACCATGAATGTTTGATGTCAGAACTGCTATAAATATATCAAACTGGCTTTAAATTGTCAATGCAGGCTATTTCCAGCCTTAACGCTCAACGGAATGTAACACTGAAGAGCAAGAGCGAATGACGAAAGCGGGCAGAGTCATTGGCTTGAAAGACAAGTGAGACTGTCCTGGCTCGCGAAATAACAGCTGAAGCACGAGGATTCGCCGAAAAAACTCGTAATGAAGTCGCTGTAGTCTGTAGCCCATTGTAGGCTTCGCGAATAACGGGAGACGACCCACCGGAATGTGAGGAGGAGTTGTCACCAGGGGCGGAGTAGGGGTTTCAGTTTCGGTGGCCTGTTTTTGCGGTGACTCCGTTTCTTGTGTGGGAAACGCTCCCATTCAGCCTCTACTCACCCGCGTCAACAACAACCCCCTTGCGCACCCCCCAGTCTTCAACTCTATAGTCAGTGATGACAGTGTGCGCAGCTGCTGCACAATGTCCTATGATGGATCATGATCACAACAGCTGCAGCATGCGAGGGTGTTTATAATAGTCTTAATATTCAGGATTTGTAATGCAGGTCTGTCTATAGCGTTCCTCTTTGCACATTTTATTATCAAATGTATTTTAAAATGATTAGGCCTAATAAGCATATTACACTGGTATCAGTTGTTAGTATTAGGAGGGAACAAAAGCCTGCACGCCCACCAAAGGCTGCCCGGGAAACGGTTGGTGACCATTGAATAGCCACTAGCCTATAAACTGCACCCAAAGCACAACACGAGGAATGTTGTAGCTCTCTGGCGGCTGACTCCAGTCCTATTTTTTATTTATTTAACTAGGCAAGTCAGTTAAGAACACATTCTTATTTACAATGACGGCCTAGGAACAGTGGATTAACTGCCTTGTTCAGGGACAGAATGACAGATTTATACCTTGTCAGCTCGGGGATTCGATCTAGCATCTTACTGCCAGCAGCATACCACCCTGCATACCACTGCTGACTTGCTTCTGAAGCTAAGCAGTGTTGGTCCTGGTCAGTCCCTGGATGGGAGACCAGATGCTGCTGGAAGTGGTGTTGGAGGGCCAGTAGGAGGCACTCTTTCCTCTGGTCTAAAACATATCCCAATGCCCCAGGGCAGCGACAATGCCCTGTGTAGAGTGCCGTCTTTCGGATGGGATGTTAAATGGGTGTCCTGACTCTCAGTCATTAAAGATCCCATGGCACTTATCGTAGGGGTGTTAACACCGGTGTCCTGGCTAAATTCCCAATCTTGCCATCAAACCATCACGGTCACCTAATAATCCCCCGTTTACAATTGGCTCATTCATCCCCCTCCTCTCCTCTGTAACTATTCCCCAGATTGTTGCTGCATTTGAGAATGTGTTCTCAGTCAACTTACCTGGTAAAATAACGGATAAATAAATAAATAGCAACCTCGCCCAACAGTCTAACCACTAGGCTACCTGCCGTCCCACAATTGGGATGAAATAGAACTGGTCCCACTTTAAAACCTATGTATTTACATCGCAATTACATAGACATATACATTGCATATTGTTACATAATTCCTATAACATATATACCAGTTTGTGGTTTGCACAATTTCAAAGATGTGCAAATAAGCTCACAGTGGACATAACTGTAACCTAACCAATCATTCTCCAGTAAAGGGAGGTCTTACCACAGCTAATTGAACTATTCTAATAAACATAAACAAATGATTCTGTACTTCCACAAACTGCAAACAAATTTTCACAGGCTAACGTATTATGCAACAATGTGACTGTGAACATGCACATTGTAATACTGGCCTATGTACCATGTGAAGTAGTCTCTGAAACATAGACCTAGGAGCAACAGGTACATTTGTACATTGTTTTGGGAGGCAACCCCGTCTGTCTAGAGAGACTAATGTGAAAACACACTTTTTAGCACCATCACGTAATGTTATATGGGACCACATTATTAGGAAACTGTCATTGACATATTGGGGTGTCAAACTCAATTCCTAGAGGGCAATTTTACACCGCACAGTGGTCACACATGCATATTCATCAGACATTCTTACTTGCAAGAATAACATCTTTAGGCAAGAGGCACTACATATCAAATGTGGGCCTACATTTTTTGATAAAGGTCCCTCAATGTTAAATTCCTTCCTTTGGACTCTCTTATTCTCTTCCTCTCTGTTGCTTGAAGAACATAGTTCCAGAAAGTCAAAATGACATTATTTTGTTTAATATGTTTGGGCCTACCCCACCCTGTAGTATATGGCTAGTAGACATTCAGAGTCTCTATTACAATATGACAGACCAGCTAGATCTACTGTCTCTATTATAATATGACAGACCAGCTAGATCTACTGTCTCTATTATAATATGACAGACCAGCTAGATCTACTGTCTCTATTATATTATGACAGACCAGCTAGATCTACTGTCTCTATTATATTATGACAGAGACCAGCTAGATCTACTGTCTCTATTATATTATGACAGACCAGCTAGATCTACTGTCTCTATTATATTATGACAGACCAGCTAGACCTACTGTCACAATTATAGTATGACAGACCAGCTAGATCTACTGTCTCTATTATATTATGACAGACCAGCTAGATCTACTGTCTCTATTATAATATGACAGACCAGCTAGATCTACTGTCTCTATTATATTATGACAGACCAGCTAGATCTACTGTCTCTATTATATTATGACAGACCAGTTAGATCTACTCTCTCTATTATAATATCACAGACCAGCTAGATCTACTGTCTCTATTATATTATGACAGACCAGCTAGATCTACTCTCTCTATTATAATATGACAGACCAGCTAGATCTACTGTCTCTATTACAATATGACAGACCAGCTAGATCTACTGTCTCTATTATATTATGACAGACCAGCTAGATCTACTGTCTCTATTATAATATGACAGACCAGCTAGATCTACTGTCTCTATTACAATATGACAGACCAGCTAGATCTACTGTCTCTATTATATTATGACAGACCAGCTAGATCTACTGTCTCTATTATAATATGACAGACCAGCTAGATCTACTGTCTCTATTATATTATGACAGACCAGCTAGATCTACTGTCTCTATTATATTATGACAGACCAGCTAGATCTACTGTCTATTATATTATGACAGACCAGCTAGATCTACTGTCTCTATTATATAATTTCAGACCAGCTAGATCTACTGTCTCTATTATAATATGACAGACCAGCTAGATCTACTGTCTCTATTATATTATGACAGACCAGCTAGATCTACTGTCTCTATTATATTATGACAGACCAGCTAGATCTACTGTCCATATTATACTATGACAGACCAGCTAGATCTACTGTCTCTATTATAGTATGACAGACCAGCTAGATCTACTGTCTCTATTATATTATGACAGACCAGCTAGATCTACTGTCTCTATTATATTATGACAGACCAGCTAGATCTACTGTCTCTATTATATTATGACAGACCAGCTAGATCTACTGTCTCTATTATATTATGACAGACCAGCTAGATCTACTGTCTCTATTATAATATGACAGACCAGCTAGATCTACTGTCTCTATTATATTATGACAGACCAGCTAGATCTACTGTCTCTATTATAATATGACAGACCAGCTAGATCTACTGTCTCTATTATATTATGACAGACCAGCTAGATCTACTGTCTCTATTATATTATGACAGACCAGCTAGATCTACTGTCTCTATTATAATATGACAGACCAGCTAGATCTACTGTCTCTATTATATTATGACAGACCAGCTAGATCTACTGTCTCTATTATAATATGACAGACCAGCTAGATCTACTGTCTCTATTATAATATGACAGACCAGCTAGATCTACTGTCTCTATTATATTATGACAGACCAGCTAGATCTACTGTCTCTATTATATTATGACAGACCAGCTAGATCTACTGTCTCTATTATATTATATGACAGACCAGCTAGATCTACTGTCTCTATTATATTATGACAGACCAGCTAGATCTACTGTCTCTATTATATTATGACAGACCAGCTAGATCTACTGTCTCTATTATATTATGACAGACCAGCTAGATCTACTGTCTCTATTATATATGACAGACCAGCTAGATCTACTGTCTCTATTATATTATGACAGACCAGCTCGATCTACTGTCTCCATTATATTATGACAGACCAGCTAGATCTACTGTCTCTATTATATTATGACAGACCAGCTAGATCTACTGTCTCTATTATATTATGACAGACCAGCTAGATCTACTGTCTCTATTATATTATGACAGACCAGCTAGATCTACTGTCTCTATTATAATATGACAGACCAGCTAGATCTACTGTCTCTATTATATTATGACAGACCAGCTAGATCTACAGTCTCGATTGTATTATGACAGACCAGGTAGATCTACTGTCTCCATTATATTATGACAGACCAGCTAGATCTACTGTCTCTACTATATTATGACAGACCAGCTAGATCTACAGTCTCTATTATAATATGACAGAGCAGCTCGATCTACAGTCTCTATTATATTATGACAGACCAGCTAGATCTACTGTCTCTATTATAATATGACAGACCAGCTAGATCTACTGTCTCTATTATATTATGACAGACCAATTAGATCTACTGTCTCTATTATATTATGACAGACCAGCTAGATCTACTGTCTGCATTACAATATGACAGACCAGCTAGATCTACTGTCTCTATTATATTATGACAGACCAGCTAGATCTACTGTCTCTATTATATATACAGACCAGCTAGATCTATGACAGACCAGCTAGATCTACTGTCTCTATTATATTATGACAGACCAGCTAGATCTACTGTCTCTATTATATTATGACAGACCAGCTAGATCTACTGTCTCTATTATAATATGACAGACCAGCTAGATCTACTGTCTCTATTATATTATGACAGACCAGCTAGATCTACTGTCTCTATTATATTATGACAGACCAGCTAGATCTACTGTCTCTATTATAATATGACAGACCAGCTAGATCTACTGTCTCTATTATATATGACAGACCAGCTAGATCTACTGTCTCTATTATATTATGACAGACCAGCTAGATCTACTGTCTCTATTATATTATGACAGACCAGCTAGATCTACTGTCTCTATTATATATGACAGACCAGACCAGCTAGATCTACTGTCTCTATTATATTATGACAGAACAGCTAGATCTACTGTCTCTATATTTTGACAGACCAGCTAGATCTACTGCCCCTATTATATTATGAGAAACCAGCTAGATCTGCTCTCTCTGTTATAATATGACAGACCAGCTAGATCTACTGTCTCTATTGTATTATGACAGACCAGCAAGATCTACTGTCTCTATTATAATATGACAGACCAGCTAGATCTACTGTCTCTATTATAATACGACAGACCAGCTAGATCTACTGTCTCTATTATATTAGGACAGACCAGCTAGATCTACTGTCTCTATTATAATATGACAGACCAGCTAGATCTACTGTCTCTATTATATGATATGACAGACCAGCTAGATCTACTGTCTCTATTATATTATGACAGACCAGCTAGATCTACTGTCTCTATTATAATATGACAGACCAGCTAGATCTACTGTCTCTATTATATTATGACAGACCAGCTAGATCTACTGTCTCTATTATATTATGACAGACCAGCTAGATCTACTGTCTCTATTATATTATGACAGACCAGCTAGATCTACTGTCTCTATTGACAGACCAGCTAGATCTACTGTCTCTATTATATATGACAGACCAGCTAGATCTACTGTCTCTATTATATTATGACAGACCAGCTAGATCTACTGTCTCTATTATATTATGACAGACCAGCTAGATCTACTGTCTCTATTATATTATGACAGACCAGCTAGATCTACTGTCTCTATTATAATATGACAGACCAGCTAGATCTACTGTCTCTATTATATTATGACAGACCAGCTAGATCTACTGTCTCTATTATATTATGACAGACCAGCTAGATCTACTGTCTCTATTATATTATGACAGACCAGCTAGATCTACTGTCTCTATTATATTATGACAGACCAGCTAGATCTACTGTCTCTATTATATTATGACAGACCAGCTAGATCTACTGTCTCTATTATATTATGACAGACCAGCTAGATCTACTGTCTCTATTATATTATGACAGACCAGCTAGATCTACTGTCTCTATTATAATATGACAGACCAGCTAGATCTACTGTCTCTATTATATTATGACAGACCAGCTAGATCTACTGTCTCTATTATATTATGACAGACCAGCTAGATCTACTGTCTCTATTATACTGTCTCTATTATATGACAGACCAGCTAGATCTACTGTCTCTATTATATTATGACAGACCAGCTAGATCTACTGTCTCTATTATAATATGACAGACCAGCTAGATCTACTGTCTACTATTATATTATGACAGACCAGCTAGATCTACTGTCTCTATTATATTATGACAGACCAGCTAGATCTACTGTCTCTATTAATATGACAGACCAGCTAGATCTACTGTCTCTATTATATTATGACAGACCAGCTAGATCTACTGTCTCTATTATAATATGACAGACCAGCTAGATCTACTGTCTCTATTATATTATGACAGACCAGCTAGATCTACTGTCTCTATTATATTATGACAGACCAGCTAGATCTACTGTCTCTATTATAATATGACAGACCAGCTAGATCTACTGTCTCTATTATATTATGACAGACCAGCTAGATCTACTGTCTCTATTATATTATGACAGACCAGCTAGATCTACTGTCTATTATTATTATGACAGACCAGCTAGATCTACTGTCTCTATTATATTATGACAGACCAGCTAGATCTACTGTCTCTATTATATTATGACAGACCAGCTAGATCTACTGTCTCTATTATATTATGACAGACCAGCTAGATCTACTGTCTCTATTATATATATGACAGACCAGCTAGATCTACTATATTATATTATGACAGACCAGCTAGATCTACTGTCTCTATTATATTATGACAGACCAGCTAGATCTACTGTCTCTATTATATTATGACAGACCAGCTAGATCTACTGTCTCTATTATTATATTATGACAGACCAGCTAGATCTACTGTCTCTATTATATTATGACAGACCAGCTAGATCTACTGTCTCTATTATAATATGACAGACCAGCTAGATCTACTGTCTCTATTATATATGACAGACCAGCTAGATCTACTGTCTCTATTATATTATGACAGACCAGCTAGATCTACTGTCTCTATTATATTATGACAGACCAGCTAGATCTACTGTCTCTATTATATTATGACAGACCAGCTAGATCTACTGTCTCTATTAATATGACAGACCAGCTAGATCTACTGTCTCTATTATATTATGACAGACCAGCTAGATCTACTCTCTATTATATATATAGATCTATGACAGACCAGCTAGATCTACTGTCTCTATTATATTATGACAGACCAGCTAGATCTACTGTCTCTATTATAATATGACAGACCAGCTAGATCTACTGTCTCTATTATATTATGACAGACCAGCTAGATCTACTGTCTCTATTATATTATGACAGACCAGCTAGATCTACTGTCTCTATTATATTATGACAGACCAGCTAGATCTACTGTCTCTATTATAATATGACAGACCAGCTAGATCTACTGTCTCTATTATATTATGACAGACCAGCTAGATCTACTGTCTCTATTATATTATGACAGACCAGCTAGATCTACTGTCTCTATTATATTATGACAGACCAGCTAGATCTACTGTCTCTATTATATTATGACAGACCAGCTAGATCTACTGTCTCTATTATATTATGACAGACCAGCTAGATCTACTGTCTCTATTATATTATGACAGACCAGCTAGATCTACTGTCTCTATTATAATATGACAGACCAGCTAGATCTACTGTCTCTATTATATTATGACAGACCAGCTAGATCTACTGTCTCTATTATATTATGACAGACCAGCTAGATCTACTGTCTCTATTATAATATGACAGACCAGCTAGATCTACTGTCTCTATTATATATGACAGATAGATCTATGACAGACCAGCTAGATCTACTGTCTCTATTATATTATGACAGACCAGCTAGATCTACTGTCTCTATTACCAATATGACAGACCAGCTAGATCTACTGTCTCTATTATATTATGACAGACCAGCTAGATCTACTGTCTCTATTATAATATGACAGACCAGCTAGATCTACTGTCTCTATTATATTATGACAGACCAGCTAGATCTACTGTCTCTATTATATTATGACAGACCAGCTAGATCTACTGTCTCTATTATATTATGACAGACCAGCTAGATCTACTGTCTCTATTATATTATGACAGACCAGCTAGATCTACTGCTAGATCTACTGTCTACTCTATTATAATATGACAGACCAGCTAGATCTACTGTCTCTATTATATTATGACAGACCAGCTAGATCTACTGTCTCTATTATAATATGACAGACCAGCTAGATCTACTGTCTCTATTATATTATGACAGACCAGCTAGATCTACTGTCTCTATTATATTATGACAGACCAGCTAGATCTACTACTGTCTCTATTATAATATGACAGACCAGCTAGATCTACTGTCTCTGTTATATATGACAGACCAGCTAGATCTACTGTCTCTATTATATTATGACAGACCAGCTAGATCTACTGTCTCTATTATATTATGACAGACCAGCTAGATCTACTCTCTCTATTATAATATGACAGACCAGCTAGATCTACTGTCTCTATTATATTATGACAGACCAGCTAGATCTACTGTCTCTATTATATTATGACAGACCAGCTAGATCTACTGTCTCTATTATATTATGACAGACCAGCTAGATCTACTGTCTCTATTATATTATGACAGACCAGCTAGATCTACTGTCTCTATTATATTATGACAGACCAGCTAGATCTACTGTCTCTATTATATTATGACAGACCAGCTAGATCTACTGTCTCTATTATTATGACAGACCAGCTAGATCTACTGTCTCTATTATATTATGACAGACCAGCTAGATCTACTGTCTCTATTATATATATGACAGACCAGCTAGATCTACTGTCTCTATTATATTATGACAGACCAGCTAGATCTACTGTCTCTATTATATTATGACAGACCAGCTAGATCTACTGTCTCTATTATAATATGACAGACCAGCTAGATCTACTGTCTCTATTATATTATGACAGACCAGCTAGATCTACTGTCTCTATTATATTATGACAGACCAGCTAGATCTACTGTCTATTATAATATGACAGACCAGCTAGATCTACTGTCTCTATTATATTATGACAGACCAGCTAGATCTACTGTCTCTATTATACATATGACAGACCAGCTAGATCTACTGTCTCTATTATATTATGACAGACCAGCTAGATCTACTGTCTCTATTATATTATGACAGACCAGCTAGATCTACTGTCTCTATTATAATATGACAGACCAGCTAGATCTACTGTCTCTATTATATTATGACAGACCAGCTAGATCTACTGTCTCTATTATAATATGACAGACCAGCTAGATCTACTGTCTCTATTATATTATGACAGACCAGCTAGATCAGTCTCTATTATGATCTACTGTCTCTATTATATTATGACAGACCAGCTAGATCTACTGTCTCTATTATAATATGACAGACCAGCTAGATCTACTGTCTCTATTATATTATGACAGACCAGCTAGATCTACTGTCTCTATTATATTATGACAGACCAGCTAGATCTACTGTCTCTATTATAATATGACAGACCAGCTAGATCTACTGTCTCTATTATATTATGACAGACCAGCTAGATCTACTGTCTCTATTATATTATGACAGACCAGCTAGATCTACTGTCTCTATTATAATATGACAGACCAGCTAGATCTACTGTCTCTATTATATTATGACAGACCAGCTAGATCTACTGTCTCTATTATAATATGACAGACCAGCTAGATCTACTGTCTCTATTATATTATGACAGACCAGCTAGATCTACTGTCTCTATTATATTATGACAGACCAGCTAGATCTACTGTCTCTATTATATATGACAGACCAGCTAGATCTACTGTCTCTATTATATTATATGACAGACCAGCTAGATCTACTGTCTCTATTATATTATGACAGACCAGCTAGATCTACTGTCTCTATTATATTATGACAGACCAGCTAGATCTACTGTCTATTATATATGACAGACCAGCTAGATCTACTGTCTCTATTATATTATGACAGACCAGCTAGATCTACTGCTCTATTATATTATGACAGACCAGCTAGATCTACTGTCTCTATTATATTATGACAGACCAGCTAGATCTACTGTCTCTATTATATTATGACAGACCAGCTAGATCTACTGTCTCTATTATATTATGACAGACCAGCTAGATCTACTGTCTCTATTATATTATGACAGACCAGCTAGATCTACTGTCTCTATTATAATATGACAGACCCAGCTAGATCTACTGTCTCTATTATAACATGACAGACCAGCCAGATCTACTGTCTCTATTATAACATGACAGACCAGCTAGATCTACTGTCTCTATTATAATATGAGAGACCAGCTAGATCTACTGTCTCTATTATAATATATTATTACAGACCAGCTAGATCTACCGTTTCTTTTACAATATGACAGACCAGCTAGATCTACTGTCTCTATGTTATTACAGACCAGCTAGATCTGCTGTCTATTTTATAAAATGACAGACCAGCTAGATCTACTGTCTCTATTATATTATGACAGACCCAGCTAGATCTACTGTCTCTATTATAATATGATAGACCAGCTAGATCTACTGTCTCTATTATATTATTACAGACCAGCTAGATCTACTGTCTCTTTTATAATATGACAGACCAGCTAGATCTACTGTCTCTATTATATTATGACAGACCAGCCAGATCTACTGTCTCTATTATAATATGACAGACCAGCTAGATCGACTGTCTCTATTATATTATGACAGACCAGCCAGATCTACTGTCTCTATTATAACATGACAGACCAGCTAGATCTACTGTCTCTATTATAATATGACAGACCAGCTAGATCTACTGTCTCTATTATATTATGACAGACCAGCTAGATCTACTGTCTCTATTATATTATGACAGACCAGCTAGATCTACTGTCTCTATTATATTATGACAGACCAGCTAGATCTACTGTCTCTATTATAATATGACAGACCAGCTAGATCTACTGTCTCTATTATATTATGACAGACCAGCTAGATCTACTGTCTCTATTATATTATGACAGACCAGCTAGATCTACTGTCTCTATTATAATATGACAGACCAGCTAGATCTACTGTCTCTATTATATTATGACAGACCAGCTAGATCTACTGTCTCTATTATATTATGACAGACCAGCTAGATCTACTGTCTCTATTATAATATGACAGACCAGCTAGATCTACTGTCTCTATTATTATGACAGACCAGCTGACAGACCAGCTAGATCTACTGTCTCTATTATATATGACAGACCAGCTCTACTGTCTCTATTATATTATGACAGACCAGCTAGATCTACTGTCTCTATTATATTATGACAGACCAGCTAGATCTACTGTCTCTATTATATTATGACAGACCAGCTAGATCTACTGTCTCTATTATATTATGACAGACCAGCTAGATCTACTGTCTCTATTATATTATGACAGACCAGCTAGATCTACTGTCTCTATTATATTATGACAGACCAGCTAGCTAGATCTACTGTCTCTATATAATATGACAGACAGCTAGATCTACTGTCTCTATTATATTATGACAGACCAGCTATCTCTACTGTCTCTATAATATGACAGACCAGCTAGATCTACTGTCTCTATTATATTATGACAGACCAGCTAGATCTACTGTCTCTATTATATTATGACAGACCAGCTAGATCTACTGTCTCTATTATATATGACAGACCAGCTAGATCTACTGTCTCTATTATATTATGACAGACCAGCTAGATCTACTGTCTCTATTATATTATGACAGACCAGCTAGATCTACTGTCTCTATTATAATATGACAGACCAGCTAGATCTACTGTCTCTATTATATTATGACAGACCAGCTAGATCTACTGTCTCTATTATATTATGACAGACCAGCTAGATCTACTGTCTCTATTATATTATGACAGACCAGCTAGATCTACTGTCTCTATTATATTATGACAGACCAGCTAGATCTACTGTCTCTATTATATTATGACAGACCAGCTAGATCTACTGTCTCTATTAATTATGACAGACCAGCTAGATCTACTGTCTCTATTATATTATGACAGACCAGCTAGATCTACTGTCTCTATTATATTATGACAGACCAGCTAGATCTACTGTCTCTATTATATTATGACAGACCAGACCAGCTAGATCTACTGTCTCTATTATATTATGACAGACCAGCTAGATGACTACTAGATCTACTGTCTATTATATTATGACAGACCAGCTAGATCTACTGTCTCTATTATATTATGACAGACCAGCTAGATCTACTGTCTCTATTATATTATGACAGACCAGCTAGATCTACTGTCTCTATTATATTATGACAGACCAGCTAGATCTACTGTCTCTATTATATTATGACAGACCAGCTAGATCTACTGTCTCTATTATATTATGACAGACCAGCTAGATCTACTGTCTCTATTATATTATGACAGACCAGCTAGATCTACTGTCTCTATTAATATGACAGACCAGCTAGATCTACTGTCTCTATTATATTATGACAGACCAGCTAGATCTACTGTCTCTATTATAATATGACAGACCAGCTAGATCTACTGTCTCTATTATATTATGACAGACCAGCTAGATCTACTGTCTCTATTATATTATGACAGACCAGCTAGATCTACTGTCTCTATTATATATGACAGACCAGCTAGATCTCTCTATTATATTATGACAGACCAGCTAGATCTACTGTCTCTATTATATTATGACAGACCAGCTAGATCTACTGTCTCTATTATATTATGACAGACCAGCTAGATCTACTGTCTCTATTATATTATGACAGACCAGCTAGATCTACTGTCTCTATTATATTATGACAGACCAGCTAGATCTACTGTCTCTATTATATATGACAGACCAGCTAGATCTACTGTCTCTATTATAATATGACAGACCAGCTAGATCTACTGTCTCTATTATATTATGACAGACCAGCTAGATCTACTGTCTCTATTATATATGACAGACCAGCTCTACTGTCTCTATTATATTATGACAGACCAGCTAGATCTACTGTCTCTATTATATTATGACAGACCAGACCAGCTAGATCTACTGTCTCTATTATATTATGACAGACCAGCTAGATCTACTGTCTCTATTATATTATGACAGACCAGCTAGATCTACTGTCTCTATTATATTAGACCAGCTAGATCTACTGTCTCTATTATATTATGACAGACCAGCTAGATCTACTGTCTCTATTATATTATGACAGACCAGCTAGATCTACTGTCTCTATTATATTATGACAGACCAGCTAGATCTACTGTCTCTATTATATTATGACAGACCAGCTAGATCTACTGTCTCTATTATATTATGACAGACCAGCTAGATCTACTGTCTCTATTATATTATGACAGACCAGCTAGATCTACTGTCTCTATTATATTATGACAGACCAGCTAGATCAGCTAGACCAGCTATCTATGTCTCTATTATATTATGACAGACCAGCTAGATCTACTGTCTCTATTATAATATGACAGACCAGCTAGATCTACTGTCTCTATTATATTATGACAGACCAGCTAGATCTACTGTCTCTATTATATTATGACAGACCAGCTAGATCTACTGTCTCTATTATATTATGACAGACCAGCTAGATCTACTGTCTCTATATATATGACAGACCAGCTAGATCTACTGTCTCTATTATATTATGACAGACCAGCTAGATCTACTGTCTCTATTATATTATGACAGACCAGCTAGATCTACTGTCTCTATTATATTATGACAGACCAGCTAGATCTACTGTCTCTATTATATTATGACAGACCAGCTAGATCTACTGTCTCTATTATATTATGACAGACCAGCTAGATCTACTGTCTCTATTATATTATGACAGACCAGCTAGATCTACTGTCTCTATTATATTATGACAGACCAGCTAGATCTACTGTCTCTATTATATTATGACAGACCAGCTAGATCTACTGTCTCTATTATATTATGACAGACCAGCTAGATCTACTGTCTCTATTATAATATGACAGACCAGCTAGATCTACTGTCTCTATTATATTATGACAGACCAGCTAGATCTACTGTCTCTATTATATTATGACAGACCAGCTAGATCTACTGTCTCTATTATATTATGACAGACCAGCTAGATCTACTGTCTCTATTATATTATGACAGACCAGCTAGATCTACTGTCTCTATTATAATATGACAGACCAGCTAGATCTACTGTCTCTATTATATTATGACAGACCAGCTAGATCTACTGTCTATGACAGACCAGCTCTATTATATTATGACAGACCAGCTAGATCTACTGTCTCTATTATATTATGACAGACCAGCTAGATCTACTGTCTCTATTATATTATGACAGACCAGCTAGATCTACTGTCTCTATTATAATATGACAGACCAGCTAGATCTACTGTCTCTATTATATTATGACAGACCAGCTAGATCTACTGTCTCTATTATATTATGACAGACCAGCTAGATCTACTGTCTCTATTATATTATGACAGACCAGCTAGATCTACTGTCTCTATTATATTATGACAGACCAGCTAGATCTACTGTCTCTATTATAATATGACAGACCAGCTAGATCTACTGTTCTATTATATTATGACAGACCAGCTAGATCTACTGTCTCTATTATAATATGACAGACCAGCTAGATCTACTGTCTCTATTATATTATGACAGACCAGCTAGATCTACTGTCTCTATTATATTATGACAGACCAGCTAGATCTACTGTCTCTATTATAATATGACAGACCAGCTAGATCTACTGTCTCTATTATATTATGACAGACCAGCTAGATCTACTGTCTCTATTATAATATGACAGACCAGCTAGATCTACTGTCTCTATTATATTATGACAGACCAGCTAGATCTACTGTCTCTATTATATTATGACAGACCAGCTAGATCTACTGTCTCTATTATAATATGACAGACCAGCTAGATCTACTGTCTCTATTATATTATGACAGACCAGCTAGATCTACTGTCTCTATTATATTATGACAGACCAGCTAGATCTACTGTCTCTATTATATTATGACAGACCAGCTAGATCTACTGTCTCTATTATATTATGACAGACCAGATCTACTGTACTGTCTCTATTATATTATGACAGACCAGCTAGATCTACTGTCTCTATTATATTATGACAGACCAGCTAGATCTACTGTCTCTATTATATTATGACAGACCAGCTAGATCTACTGTCTCTATTATATTATGACAGACCAGCTAGATCTACTGTCTCTATTATATTATGACAGACAGCTAGACTGTCTCTATTATAGCTAGACCAGCTCTACTGTCTCTATTATATTATGACAGACCAGCTAGATCTACTGTCTCTATTATATTATGACAGACCAGCTAGATCTACTGTCTCTATTATATTATGACAGACCAGCTAGATCTACTGTCTCTATTATAATATGACAGACCAGCTAGATCTACTGTCTCTATTATATTATGACAGACCAGCTAGATCTACTGTCTCTATTATATATGACAGACCAGCTAGATCTACTGTCTCTATTATATTATGACAGACCAGCTAGATCTACTGTCTCTATTATATTATGACAGACCAGCTAGATCTACTGTCTCTATTATATTATGACAGACCAGCTAGATCTACTGTCTCTATTATATATGACAGACCAGCTAGATCTACTGTCTCTATTATATTATGACAGACCAGCTAGATCTACTGTCTCTATTATATTATGACAGACCAGCTAGATCTACTGTCTCTATTATATTATGACAGACCAGCTAGATCTACTGTCTCTATTATATTATGACAGACCAGCTAGATCTACTGTCTCTATTATATTATGACAGACCAGCTAGATCTACTGTCTCTATTATATTATGACAGACCAGCTAGATCTACTGTCTCTATTATATTATGACAGACCAGCTAGATCTACTGTCTCTATTATAATATGACAGACCAGCTAGATCTACTGTCTCTATTATATTATGACAGACCAGCTAGATCTACTGTCTCTATTATATTATGACAGACCAGCTAGATCTCTATTATATTATCTAGATCTACTATTATATTATGACAGACCAGCTAGATCTACTGTCTCTATTATATTATGACAGACCAGCTAGATCTACTGTCTATTATATATCTATTATATTATGACAGACCAGCTAGATCTACTGTCTCTATTATAATATGACAGACCAGCTAGATCTACTGTCTCTATTATATTATGACAGACCAGCTAGATCTACTGTCTCTATTATATTATGACAGACCAGCTAGATCTACTGTCTCTATTATATAATATGACAGACCAGCTAGATCTCTCTATTATATTATGACAGACCAGCTAGATCTACTGTCTCTATTATATTATGACAGACCAGCTAGATCTACTGTCTCTATTATATTATGACAGACCAGCTAGATCTACTGTCTCTATTATATTATGACAGACCAGCTAGATCTACTGTCTCTATTATATTATGACAGACCAGCTAGATCTACTGTCTCTATTATATTATGACAGACCAGCTAGATCTACTGTCTCTATTATATTATGACAGACCAGCTAGATCTACTGTCTCTATTATATTATGACAGACCAGCTAGATCTACTGTCTCTATTATAATATGACAGACCAGCTAGATCTACTGTCTCTATTATATTATGACAGACCAGCTAGATCTACTGTCTCTATTATATTATTATGACAGACCAGCTAGATCTACTGTCTCTATTATATTATGACAGACCAGCTAGATCTACTGTCTCTATTATATGACAGACCAGCTAGACAGACTATTATATTATGACAGACCAGCTAGATCTACTGTCTCTATTATATTATGACAGACCAGCAAGATCTAATGTCTCTATTATATTATGACATACCAGCTAGATCTACTGTCTCTATTATAATATGACAGACCAGCTAGATCTACTGTCTCTATTATATTTTGACAGACCAGCTAGATCTGTCTCTATTATATTATGACAGACCAGCTAGATCTACTGTCTCTATTATAATATGACAGACCAGCTAGATCTACTGTCTCTATTATATTATGACAGACCAGCTAGATCTACTGTCTCTATTATATTATGACAGACCAGCTAGATCTACTGTCTCTATTATATTATGACAGACCAGCTAGATCTACTGTCTCTATTATAGTATGACAGACCAGCTAGATCTACTGTCTCTATTATATTATGACAGACCAGCTAGATCTATGTCTCTATTATATTATGACAGACCAGCTAGATCTACTGTCTCTATTATATTATGACAGACCAGCTAGATCTACTGTCTCTATTATATTATGACAGACCAGCTAGATCTACTGTCTCTATTATATTATGACAGACCAGCTAGATCTACTGTCTCTCTTATAATATGACAGACCAGCTAGATCTACTGTCTCTATTATATTATGACAGACCAGCTAGATCTACTGTCTCTATTATATTATGACAGACCAGCTAGATCTACTGTCTCTATTATATTATGACAGACCAGCTAGATCTACTGTCTCTATTATAATATGACAGACCAGCTAGATCTACTGTCTCTATTATAGTATGACAGACCAGTTAGATCTACTGTCTCTTTTATAGTATGACAGACCAACTATATCTACTGTATCGATTATATTATGACAGACCAGCTAGATCTACTGTCTCTACTATAATATGACACACCAGCTAGATCTACTGTCTCTATTATATTATGACAGACCAGCTAGATCTACTGTCTCTATTATATTATGACAGACCAGCTAGATCTACTGTCTCTATTATATTATGACAGACCAGCTAGATCTACTGTCTCTATTATATTATGACAGACCAGCTAGATCTACTGTCTCTATTATATTATGACAGACCAGCTAGATCTACTGTCTCTATTGTAATATGGCAGACCAGCTACATCGACTGTCTCTATTATATTATGACAGACCAGCTACTGTCTCTATTATAATATGACAGACCAGCTAGATCTACTGTCTCTATTATATTATGACAGACCAGCTAGATCTACTGTCTCTATTATATTATGACAGACCAGCTAGATCTACTGTCTCAATTATAATATGACAGATCAGCTAGATCTAATGTCTCTATTATATTATGACAGACCCGCTAGATCTACTGTCTCTATCAAATTATGACAGACCAGCTAGATCTACTGTCTCTATTTAATGACAGACCAGCTAGATCTCCTGTCTCTATTATATTATGACAGACCAGCTATATCTACTGTCTCTATTATAATATGACAGACCAGCTAGATCTACTGTCTATTATATTATGACAGACCAGCTAGATCTACTGTCTCTATTATATTATGACAGACCAGCTAGATCTACTGTCTCTATTACAATATTACAGACCAGCTAGATCTACTGTCTCTATTATATTTATGACAGACCAGCTAGATCTACTGTCTTTATTATATTATGACAGACCAGCTGGATCTACTGTCTCTAATGTATTATGACAGACCAGCTAGATCTACTGTCTCTATTATATTATGACAGACCAGCTAGATCTACTGTCTCTATTATATTATGACAGACCAGCTAGATCTACTGTCTCTATTATAATATGACAGACCAGCTAGATCTACTGTCTCTATTATATTATGACAGACCAGCTAGATCTATCTACTCTCTATTATATTATGACAGACCAGCTAGATCTACTGTCTCTCTATGACAGACCAGCTAGATCTATATTATGACAGACCAGCTAGATCTACTGTCTCTATTATATATGACAGACCAGCTAGATCTACTGTCTCTATTATATTATGACAGACCAGCTAGATCTACTGTCTCTATTATAATATGACAGACCAGCTAGATCTACTGTCTCTATTATATTATGACAGACCAGCTAGATCTACTGTCTCTATTATATTATGACAGACCAGCTAGATCTACTGTCTCTATTATATTATGACAGACCAGCTAGATCTACTGTCTCTATTATATTATGACAGACCAGCTAGATCTACTGTCTCTATTATATTATGACAGACCAGCTAGATCTACTGTCTCTATTATATTATGACAGACCAGCTAGATCTACTGTCTCTATTATATTATGACAGACCAGCTAGATCTACTGTCTCTATTATAATATGACAGACCAGCTAGATCTACTGTCTCTATTATATTATGACAGACCAGCTAGATCTACTATCTCTATATATAGATCTATGATATTATGACAGACCAGCTAGATCTACTGTCTATTATATTATGACAGACCAGCTAGATCTACTGTCTCTATTATATTATGACAGACCAGCTAGATCTACTGTCTCTATTATAATATGACAGACCAGCTAGATCTACTGTCTCTATTATAATATGACAGACCAGCTAGATCTACTGTCTCTATTATATTATGACAGACCAGCTAGATCTACTGTCTCTATTATATTATGACAGACCAGCTAGATCTACTGTCTCTATTATATTATGACAGACCAGGTAGATCTACTGTCTCTATTATAATATGACAGACCAGCTAGATCTACTGTCTCTATTATATTATGACAGACCAGCTAGATCTACTGTCTCTATTATATTATGACAGACCAGCTAGATCTACTGTCTCTATTATATTATGACAGACCAGCTAGATCTACTGTCTCTATTATAATATGACAGACCAGCTAGATCTACTGTCTCTATTATATTATGACAGACCAGCTAGATCTACTGTCTCTATTATATTATGACAGACCAGCTAGATCTACTGTCTCTATTATATTATGACAGACCAGCTAGATCTACTGTCTCTATTATATTATGACAGACCAGCTAGATCTCTACTGTCTCTATTATAGATATGACAGACCAGCTAGATCTACTGTCTCTATTATATTATGACAGACCAGCTAGATCTACTGTCTCTATTATATTATGACAGACCAGCTAGATCTACTGTCTCTATTATATTATGACAGACCAGCTAGATCTACTGTCTCTATTATATTATGACAGACCAGCTAGATCTACTGTCTCTATTATAATATGACAGACCAGCTAGATCTACTGTCTCTATTATATTATGACAGACCAGCTAGATCTACTGTCTCTATTATATTATGACAGACCAGCTAGATCTACTGTCTCTATTATAATATGACAGACCAGCTAGATCTACTGTCTCTATTATATTATGACAGACCAGCTAGATCTACTGTCTCTATTATAATATGACAGACCAGCTAGATCTACTGTCTCTATTATATTATGACAGACCAGCTAGATCTACTGTCTCTATTATATTATGACAGACCAGCTAGATCTACTGTCTCTATTATAATATGACAGACCAGCTAGATCTACTGTCTCTATTATATTATGACAGACCAGCTAGATCTACTGTCTCTATTATATTATGACAGACCAGCTAGATCTACTGTCTCTATTATATTATGACAGACCAGCTAGATCTACTGTCTCTATTATATATGACAGACCAGCTAGATCTACTGTCTCTATTATATTATGACAGACCAGCTAGATCTACTGTCTCTATTATATTATGACAGACCAGCTAGATCTACTGTCTCTATTATATTATGACAGACCAGCTAGATCTACTGTCTCTATTATATTATGACAGACCAGCTAGATCTACTGTCTCTATTATATTATGACAGACCAGCTAGATCTACTGTCTCTATTATATTATGACAGACCAGCTAGATCTACTGTCTCTATTATAATATGACAGACCAGCTAGATCTACTGTCTCTATTATATTATGACAGACCAGCTAGATCTCTACTGTCTCTATCTTATATTATGACAGACCAGCTAGACTAGATCTACTGTCTCTATTATATTATGACAGACCAGCTAGATCTACTGTCTCTATTATATTATGACAGACCAGCTAGATCTACTGTCTCTATTATATATGACAGACCAGCTAGATCTACTGTCTCTATTATATTATGACAGACCAGCTAGATCTACTGTCTCTATTATAATATGACAGACCAGCTAGATCTACTGTCTCTATTATATTATGACAGACCAGCTAGATCTACTGTCTCTATTATATATGACAGACCAGCTAGATCTACTGTCTCTATTATATTATGACAGACCAGCTAGATCTACTGTCTCTATTATAATATGACAGACCAGCTAGATCTACTGTCTCTATTATATTATGACAGACCAGCTAGATCTACTGTCTCTATTATAATATGACAGACCAGCTAGATCTACTGTCTCTATTATATTATGACAGACCAGCTAGATCTACTGTCTCTATTATATTATGACAGACCAGCTAGATCTACTGTCTCTATTATATTATGACAGACCAGCTAGATCTACTGTCTCTATTATATTATGACAGACCAGCTAGATCTACTGTCTCTATTATATTATGACAGACCAGCTAGATCTACTGTCTCTATTATAATATGACAGACCAGCTAGATCTACTGTCTCTATTATATTATGACAGACCAGCTAGATCTACTGTCTCTATTATATTATGACAGACCAGCTAGATCTACTGTCTCTATTATAATATGACAGACCAGCTAGATCTACAGTCTAGATCTACTATTATTATTATGACAGACCAGCTAGATCTACTGTCTCTATTATATTATGACAGACCAGCTAGATCTACTGTCTCTATTATAATATGACAGACCAGCTAGATCTACTGTCTCTATTATATTATGACAGACCAGCTAGATCTACTGTCTCTATTATAATATGACAGACCAGCTAGATCTACTGTCTCTATTATATTATGACAGACCAGCTAGATCTACTGTCTCTATTATATTATGACAGACCAGCTAGATCTGTCTCTATTATAATATGACAGACCAGCTAGATCTACTGTCTCTATTATATATGACAGACCAGCTAGATCTACTGTCTCTATTATATTATGACAGACCAGCTAGATCTACTGTCTCTATTATATTATGACAGACCAGCTAGATCTACTGTCTCTATTATATTATGACAGACCAGCTAGATCTACTGTCTCTATTATATTATGACAGACCAGCTAGATCTACTGTCTCTATTATAATATGACAGACCAGCTAGATCTACTGTCTCTATTATATTATGACAGACCAGCTAGATCTACTGTCTCTATTATATTATGACAGACCAGCTAGATCTACTGTCTCTATTATATTATGACAGACCAGCTAGATCTACTGTCTCTATTATATTATGACAGACCAGCTAGATCTACTGTCTCTATTATATTATGACAGACCAGCTAGATCTACTGTCTCTATTATATTATGACAGACCAGCTAGATCTACTACTGTATGACAGACCAGCTAGATCTATCTCTATTACAAGTATGACAGACCAGCTAGAGCTAGATCTACTGTCTCTATTATATTATGACAGACCAGCTAGATCTACTGTCTTATTAATATGACAGACCAGCTAGATCTACTGTCTCTATTATATATGACAGACCAGCTAGATCTACTGTCTCTATTATATTATGACAGACCAGCTAGATCTACTGTCTCTATTATATTATGACAGACCAGCTAGATCTACTGTCTCTATTATATTATGACAGACCAGCTAGATCTACTGTCTCTATTATATTATGACAGACCAGCTAGATCTACTGTCTCTATTATATATGACAGACCAGCTAGATCTACTGTCTCTATTATATTATGACAGACCAGCTAGATCTACTGTCTCTATTATATTATGACAGACCAGCTAGATCTACTGTCTCTATTATATTATGACAGACCAGCTAGATCTACTGTCTCTATTATATTATGACAGACCAGCTAGATCTACTGTCTCTATTATATATGACAGACCAGCTAGATCTACTGTCTCTATTATATTATGACAGACCAGCTAGATCTACTGTCTCTATTATATATGACAGACCAGCTAGATCTACTGTCTCTATTATATTATGACAGACCAGCTAGATCTACTGTCTCTATTATATTATGACAGACCAGCTAGATCTACTGTCTCTATTATATTATGACAGACCAGCTAGATCTACTGTCTATTATAATATGACAGACCAGCTAGATCTACTGTCTCTATTATAATATGACAGACCAGCTAGATCTACTGTCTCTATTATATTATGACAGACCAGCTAGATCTACTGTCTCTATTATATTATGACAGACCAGCTAGATCTACTGTCTCTATTATAATATGACAGACCAGCTAGATCTACTGTCTCTATTATATTATGACAGACCAGCTAGATCTACTGTCTCTATTATATTATGACAGACCAGCTAGATCTACTGTCTCTATTATATTATGACAGACCAGCTAGATCTACTGTCTCTATTATATTATGACAGACCAGCTAGATCTACTGTCTCTATTATATTATGACAGACCAGCTAGATCTACTGTCTCTATTATATTATGACAGACCAGCTAGATCTACTGTCTCTATTATATTATGACAGACCAGCTAGATCTACTGTCTCTATTATATTATGACAGACCAGCTAGATCTACTGTCTCTATTATATTATGACAGACCAGCTAGATCTCTATTATATTATATGACAGACCTCTAGATCTACTGTCTCTATTATAATATGACAGACCAGCTAGATCTACTGTCTCTATTATATTATGACAGACCAGCTAGATCTACTGTCTCTATTATAATATGACAGACCAGCTAGATCTACTGTCTCTATTATATTATGACAGACCAGCTAGATCTACTGTCTCTATTATATTATGACAGACCAGCTAGATCTACTGTCTCTATTATAATATGACAGACCAGCTAGATCTACTGTCTCTATTATATTATGACAGACCAGCTAGATCTACTGTCTCTATTATATTATGACAGACCAGCTAGATCTACTGTCTCTATTATATTATGACAGACCAGCTAGATCTACTGTCTCTATTATATGACAGACCAGCTAGATCTACTGTCTCTATTATATTATGACAGACCAGCTAGATCTACTGTCTCTATTATAATATGACAGACCAGCTAGATCTACTGTCTATTATATTATGACAGACCAGCTAGATCTACTGTCTCTATTATATTATGACAGACCAGCTAGATCTACTGTCTCTATTATATTATGACAGACCAGCTAGATCTACTGTCTCTATTATATTATGACAGACCAGCTAGATCTACTGTCTCTATTATAATATGACAGACCAGCTCGATATACTGTCTCTATGATATTATGACAGACCAGCCAGATCTACTGTCTCGATTATATTATGACAGACCAGCTAGATCGACTGTCTCTATCATAATATGACAGACCAGCTAGATCTAGTGTCTCTATTATATTTTGACAGACCAGCTATATCTACTGTTTCTATCATATTATGACAGACCAGCTAGATATACTGTCTCTATTATAGAATGACAGACCAGCTAGATCTACTGTCTCTATTATATTATGACAGACCAGCTAGATCTACTGTCTCTATATAATGACAGACCAGCTAGATCTACTGTCTCTATTATTTTATGACAGACCAGCTATATCTACTGTCTCAATTATAAAATGACAGACCAGCTAGATCTAATGTATCTATTATATTATGACAGACCAGCTAGATCTACTGTCTCTATTATATTATGACAGACCAGCTAGATCTACTGTCTCTATTATATATGACAGACCAGCTAGATCTACTGTCTCTATTATATTATGACAGACCAGCTAGATCTACTGTCTCTATTATATATGACAGACCAGCTAGATCTACTGTCTCTATTATATTATGACAGACCAGCTAGATCTACTGTCTCTATTATATTATGACAGACCAGCTAGATCTACTGTCTCTATTATAATATGACAGACCAGCTAGATCTACTGTCTCTATTATATATGACAGACCAGCTAGATCTACTGTCTCTATTATATTATGACAGACCAGCTAGATCTACTGTCTCTATTATAATATGACAGACCAGCTAGATCTACTGTCTCTATTATATTATGACAGACCAGCTAGATCTACTGTCTCTATTATATTATGACAGACCAGCTAGATCTACTGTCTCTATTATATTATGACAGACCAGCTAGATCTACTGTCTCTATTATATTATGACAGACCAGCTAGATCTACTGTCTCTATTATATTATGACAGACCAGCTAGATCTACTGTCTCTATTATATTATGACAGACCAGCTAGATCTAGTCTCTGACACTGTCTAGATCTATGTCTCTATTATATTATGACAGACCAGCTAGATCTACTGTCTCTATTATATTATGACAGACCAGCTAGATCTACTGTCTCTATTATATTATGACAGACCAGCTAGATCTACTGTCTCTATTATAATATGACAGACCAGCTAGATCTACTGTCTCTATTATATTATGACAGACCAGCTAGATCTACTGTCTCTATTATATTATGACAGACCAGCTAGATCTACTGTCTCTATTATAATATGACAGACCAGCTAGACTACTGTCTCTATTATATTATGACAGACCAGCTAGATCTACTGTCTCTATTATATTATGACAGACCAGCTAGATCTACTGTCTCTATTATAATATGACAGACCAGCTAGATCTACTGTCTCTATTATATTATGACAGACCAGCTAGATCTACTGTCTCTATTATATTATGACAGACCAGCTAGATCTACTGTCTCTATTATATTATGACAGACCAGCTAGATCTACTGTCTCTATTATATTATGACAGACCAGCTAGATCTACTGTCTCTATTATATTATGACAGACCAGCTAGATCTACTGTCTCTATTATATTATGACAGACCAGCTAGATCTACTGTCTCTATTATATTATGACAGACCAGCTAGATCTACTGTCTCTATTATATTATGACAGACCAGCTAGATCTACTGTCTCTATTATATTATGACAGACCAGCTAGATCTACTGTCTCTATTATATTATGACAGACCAGCTAGATCTACTGTCTCTATTATACTGTCTCTATTATAAATGACAGACCAGCTAGATCTACTGTCTCTATTATATTATGACAGACCAGCTAGATCTACTGTCTCTATTATATTATGACAGACCAGCTAGATCTACTGTCTCTATTATATTATGACAGACCAGCTAGATCTACTGTCTCTATTATATTATGACAGACCAGCTAGATCTACTGTCTCTATTATATTATGACAGACCAGCTAGATCTACTGTCTCTATTATAATATGACAGACCAGCTAGATCTACTGTCTCTATTATATATTATGACAGACCAGCTAGATCTACTGTCTCTATTATATTATGACAGACCAGCTAGATCTACTGTCTCTATTATATATGACAGACCAGCTAGATCTACTGTCTCTATTATATATGACAGACCAGCTAGATCTACTGTCTCTATTATATTATGACAGACCAGCTAGATCTACTGTCTCTATTATATTATGACAGACCAGCTAGATCTACTGTCTCTATTATATTATGACAGACCAGCTAGATCTACTGTCTCTATTATATATGACAGACCAGCTAGATCTACTGTCTCTATTATATTATGACAGACCTAGATCTACTGTCTCTATTATATTATGACAGACCAGCTAGATCTACTGTCTCTATTATATTATGACAGACCAGCTAGATCTACTGTCTCTATTATATTATGACAGACCAGCTAGATCTACTGTCTCTATTATATTATGACAGACCAGCTAGATCTACTGTCTCTATTATATTATGACAGACCAGCTAGATCTACTGTCTCTATTATATTATGACAGACCAGCTAGATCTACTGTCTCTATTATATTATGACAGACCAGCTAGATCTACTGTCTCTATTATATTATGACAGACCAGCTAGATCTACTGTCTCTATTATAATATGACAGACCAGCTAGATCTACTGTCTCTATTATATTATGACAGACCAGCTAGATCTACTGTCTCTATTATATTATGACAGACCAGCTAGATCTACTGTCTCTATTATAATATGACAGACCAGCTAGATCTACTGTCTCTATTATATTATGACAGACCAGCTAGATCTACTGTCTCTATTATAATATGACAGACCAGCTAGATCTACTGTCTCTATTATATTATGACAGACCAGCTAGATCTACTGTCTCTATTATATTATGACAGACCAGCTAGATCTACTGTCTCTATTATAATATGACAGACCAGCTAGATCTACTGTCTCTATTATATTATGACAGACCAGCTAGATCTACTGTCTCTATTATATTATGACAGACCAGCTAGATCTACTGTCTCTATTATATTATGACAGACCAGCTAGATCTACTGTCTCTATTATATATGACAGACCAGCTAGATCTACTGTCTATTATAGACCAGCTATGACAGACCAGCTAGATCTACTGTCTCTATTATATTATGACAGACCAGCTAGATCTACTGTCTCTATTATATTATGACAGACCAGCTAGATCTACTGTCTCTATTATATATGACAGACCAGCTAGATCTACTGTCTCTATTATATTATGACAGACCAGCTAGATCTACTGTCTCTATTATAATATGACAGACCAGCTAGATCTACTGTCTCTATTATATTATGAAAGACCATTTAGATGTACTGTCTCTATTATATTATGACTGATCAGCTAGATATACTGTCTCTATTATAATATGACAGACCAGCTAGATATACTGTCTGTATTATATTATGACAGACCAGCTAGATCTACTCTCTCTATTATATTATGACAGACCAGCTAGATCTACTCTCTCTATTATATTATGACAGACCAGCTAGATCTACTGTCTGTACTATATTATGAGAGACCAGGTAGATCTACTGTCTCTATTATATTATGACATAACAGCAAGATCTACTGTCTCTATTATATTATGACAGACCAGCTAGATCTACTGTCACTATTATAATTTGACAGGTCAGCTAGATCTACTGTCTCTATTATATTATGACAGACCAGCTAGATCTACTGTCTCCATTATAATGAAAGACCAGCTAGATCTACTGTCTCTATTAGATCTTGACAGACCAGCTAGATCTACTGTCTCTATTATATTATGACAGACCAGCTAGATCTATCCTCTCTATTATATATGACAGACCAGCTAGATCTACTGTCTCTATTATATTATGACAGACCAGCTAGATCTACTGTCTCTATTATATTATATGACAGACCAGCTAGATCTACTGTCTCTATTATATTATGACAGACCAGCTAGATCTACTGTCTCTATTATATTATGACAGACCAGCTAGATCTACTGTCTCTATTATATTATGACAGACCAGCTAGATCTACTGTCTCTATTATATTATGACAGACCAGCTAGATCTACTGTCTCTATTATATTATGACAGACCAGCTAGATCTACTGTCTCTATTATATTATGACAGACCAGCTAGATCTACTGTCTCTATTATATTATGACAGACCAGCTAGATCTACTGTCTCTATTATATTATGACAGACCAGCTAGATCTACTGTCTCTATTATAATATGACAGACCAGCTAGATCTACTGTCTCTATTATAATATGACAGACCAGCTAGATCTACTGTCTCTATTATAGTATATGACAGACCAGCTAGATCTACTGTCTCTATTATATTATGACAGACCAGCTAGATCTACTGTCTCTATTATATTATGACAGACCAGCTAGATCTACTGTCTCTATTATATATGACAGACCAGCTAGATCTACTGTCTCTATTATATTATGACAGACCAGCTAGATCTACTGTCTCTATTATATTATGACAGACCAGCTAGATCTACTGTCTCTATTATATTATGACAGACCAGCTAGATCTACTGTCTCTATTATATTATGACAGACCAGCTAGATCTACTGTCTCTATTATATTATGACAGACCAGCTAGATCTACTGTCTCTATTATATTATGACAGACCAGCTAGATCTACTGTCTCTATTATATTATGACAGACCAGCTAGATCTACTGTCTCTATTATAATATGACAGACCAGCTAGATCTACTGTCTCTATTATATATGACAGACCAGCTAGATCTACTGTCTCTATTATATTATGACAGACCAGCTAGATCTACTGTCTCTATTATAATATGACAGACCAGCTAGATCTACTGTCTCTATTATATTATGACAGACCAGCTAGATCTACTGTCTCTATTATATTATGACAGACCAGCTAGATCTAGATCTACTGTCTCTATTATATATGACAGACCAGCTAGATCTACTGTCTCTATTATATTATGACAGACCAGCTAGATCTACTGTCTCTATTATATTATGACAGACCAGCTAGATCTACTGTCTCTATTATATTATGACAGACCAGCTAGATCTACTGTCTCTATTATAATATGACAGACCAGCTAGATCTACTGTCTCTATTATATTATGACAGACCAGCTAGATCTACTGTCTCTATTATATTATGACAGACCAGCTAGATCTACTGTCTCTATTATATTATGACAGACCAGCTAGATCTACTGTCTCTATTATATTATGACAGACCAGCTAGATCTACTGTCTCTATTATAATATGACAGACCAGCTAGATCTACTGTCTCTATTATATTATGACAGACCAGCTAGATCTACTGTCTCTATTATATTATGACAGACCAGCTAGATCTACTGTCTCTATTATATTATGACAGACCAGCTAGATCTACTGTCTCTATTATATTATGACAGACCAGCTAGATCTACTGTCTCTATTATATATGACAGACCAGCTAGATCTACTGTCTCTATTATATTATGACAGACCAGCTAGATCTACTGTCTCTATTATATTATGACAGACCAGCTAGATCTACTGTCTCTATTATAATATGACAGACCAGCTAGATCTACTGTCTCTATTATATTATGACAGACCAGCTAGATCTACTGTCTCTATTATATTATGACAGACCAGCTAGATCTACTGTCTCTATTATATTATGACAGACCAGCTAGATCTACTGTCTCTATTATATTATGACAGACCAGCTAGATCTACTGTCTCTATTATATTATGACAGACCAGCTAGATCTACTGTCTCTATGATATCATGACAGACCAGCTACATCTGCTGTCTATATTATATTATGACAGACCAGCTAGATCTACTGTCTCTAATATAGTATTACAGGCCAGCTAGATATACTGTCTCTATTATATTAAGACAGACCAGCTAGATCTAATCTCTCTATTATAATATGACAGACCAGCTAGATCTACTGCCTCTATCATATTATGACAGACCAGCTAGATCTACTGTCTCTATTATATTATGACAGACCAGCTAGATCTACTGTCTCTATTATATTATGACAGACCAGCTAGATCTACTGTCTCTATTATATTATGACAGACCCGCTAGATCTGCTGTCTATATTATATTATGACAGACCAGCTAGATCTACTGTCTCTATTATATTATGACAGACCAGCTAGATCTACTGTCTCTATTATATTATGACAGACCAGCTAGATCTACTGTCTCTATTATAATATGACAGACCAGCTAGATCTACTGTCTCTATTATATTATGACAGACCAGCTAGATCTACTGTCTCTATTATATTATGACAGACCAGCTAGATCTACTGTCTCTATTATAATATGACAGACCAGCCAGCTACCTCTACTGTCAGACCTATTATATTATGACAGACCAGCTAGATCTACTGTCTCTATTATATTATGACAGACCAGCTAGATCTACTGTCTCTATTATATTATGACAGACCAGCTAGATCTACTGTCTCTATTATATTATGACAGACCAGCTAGATCTACTGTCTCTATTATATTATGACAGACCAGCTAGATCTACTGTCTCTATTATATTATGACAGACCAGCTAGATCTACTGTCTCTATTATAATATGACAGACCAGCTAGATCTACTGTCTCTATTATATTATGACAGACCAGCTAGATCTACTGTCTCTATTATATTATGACAGACCAGCTAGATCTACTGTCTCTATTATAATATGACAGACCAGCTAGATCTACTGTCTCTATTATATTATGACAGACCAGCTAGATCTACTGTCTCTATTATATTATGACAGACCAGCTAGATCTACTGTCTCTATTATAATATGACAGACCAGCTAGATCTACTGTCTCTATTATATTATGACAGACCAGCTAGATCTACTGTCTCTATTATATTATGACAGACCAGCTAGATCTACTGTCTCTATTATAATATGACAGACCAGCTAGATCTACTGTCTCTATTATTATTATGACAGACCAGCTAGATATACTGTCTCTATTATATTATGACAGACCAGCTAGATCTACTCTCTCTATTATAATATGACAGACCAGCATGATCTACTGTCTCTATTATATTATGACAGACCCGCTAGATCTGCTGTCTATATTATATTATGACAGACGAGCTAGATCTACTGTCTCTAATATAGTATTACAGGCCAGCTAGATCTACTGTCTCTATTATATTAAGAGAGACCAGCTAGATCTAATCTCTCTATTATAATATGACAGATCAGCTAGATCTACTGTCTCTATTATATTATGACAGACCAGCTAGATCTACTGTCTCTATTATATTATGACAGACCAGCTAGATCTACTGTCTCTATTATAATATGACAGACCAGCTAGATCTACTGTCTCTATTATATTATGACAGACCAGCTAGATCTACTGTCTCTATTATATTATGACAGACCAGCTAGATCTACTGTCTCTATTATATTATGACAGACCAGCTAGATCTACTGTCTCTATTATATTATGACAGACCAGCTAGATCTACTGTCTCTATTATATTATGACAGACCAGCTAGATCTACTGTCTCTATTATATTATGACAGACCAGCTAGATCTACTGTCTCTATTATATTATGACAGACCAGCTAGATCTACTGTCTCTATTATATTATGACAGACCAGCTAGATCTAGTGTCTCTATTATAATATGACAGACCAGCTAGATCTACTGTCTCTATTATAATTTGACAGACCAGCTATATCTACTGTCTCTTTTATATTATGACAGACCAGCTAGATCTACTGTCTCTATTATATTATGACAGACCAGCGAGATCTACTGTCTCTATTATATAATTTCAGACCAGCTAGATCTACTCTCTATTATATTATGACAGACCAGCTAGATCTACTGTCTCTATTATATTATGACAGACCAGCTAGATCTACTGTCTCTATTATATTATGACAGACCAGCTAGATCTACTGTCTCTATTAAATTATGACAGACCAGCTAGATCTACTGTCTCTATTATATTATGACAGACCAGCTAGATCTACTGTCTCTATTATATATGACAGACCAGCTAGATCTACTGTCTCTATTATATTATGACAGACCAGCTAGATCTACTGTCTCTATTATATTATGACAGACCAGCTAGATCTACTGTCTCTATTATAATATGACAGACCAGCTAGATCTACTGTCTCTATTATAATATGACAGACCAGCTAGATCTACTGTCTGTATTATATGTTGACAGACCAGCTAGATCTACTGTCTCTACTATAATATGACAGAGCTGCTAGATCTACTGTCTCTATTATATTATGACAGACCAGCTAGATCTGCTGTCTCTATTATATTATGACAGACCAGCTAGATCTACTGTCTCTATTATAATATGACAGACCAGCTAGATCTACTGTCTCTATTATATTACGACAGACCAGCTAGATCTACTGTCTCTATTATATTATGACAGACCAGCTAGATCTACTGTCTCTATTATATTATGACAGACCAGCTAGATCTACTGTCTCCATTATATTATGACAGACCAGCTAGATCTACTGTCTCTATTATATTATGACAGACCAGGTAGATCTACTGTCTCTATTATATTATGACAGACCAGCTAGATCTACTGTCTCTATTATATTATGACAGACCAGCTAGATCTACTGTCTCTATTATATTATGACAGACCAGCTAGATCTACTGTCTCTATTATATTATGACAGACCAGCTAGATCTACTGTCTCTATTATAATATGACAGACCAGCTAGATCTACTGTCTCTATTATAATATGACAGACCAGCTAGATCTACTGTCTCTATTATATTATGACAGACCAGCTAGATCTACTGTCTCTATTATATATATGACAGACCAGCTAGATCTACTGTCTCTTATGACAGACCAGCTAGATATGTCTCTATTATAAGTACAACCAGCTAGATCTACTGTCTCTATTATATTATGACAGACCAGCTAGATCTACTGTCTCTATTATATTATGACAGACCAGCTAGATCTACTGTCTCTATTATATTATGACAGACCAGCTAGATCTACTGTCTCTATTATATTATGACAGACCAGCTAGATCTACTGTCTCTATTATAATATGACAGACCAGCTAGATCTACTGTCTCTATTATATTATGACAGACCAGCTAGATCTACTGTCTCTATTATATTATGACAGACCAGCTAGATCTACTGTCTCTATTATAATATGACAGACCAGCTAGATCTACTGTCTCTATTAATATGACAGACCAGCTAGATCTACTGTCTCTATTATATTATGACAGACCAGCTAGATCTACTGTCTCTATTATAATATGACAGACCAGCTAGATCTACTGTCTCTATTATATTATGACAGACCAGCTAGATCTACTGTCTCTATTATATTATGACAGACCAGCTAGATCTACTGTCTCTATATATATATGACAGACCAGCTAGATCTACTGTCTCTATTATATTATGACAGACCAGCTAGATCTACTGTCTCTATTATAATATGACAGACCAGCTAGATCTACTGTCTCTATTATATTATGACAGACCAGCTAGATCTACTGTCTCTATTATAATATGACAGACCAGCTAGATCTACTGTCTCTATTATATTATGACAGACCAGCTAGATCTACTGTCTCTATTATAATATGACAGACCAGCTAGATCTACTGTCTCTATTATTATGACAGACCTGCTAGATCAACTGTCTCTATTATATTATGACAGACCAGCTAGATCTACTGTCTCTATTATAATATGACAGAGCTGCTAGATCTACTGTCTCTATTATATTATGACAGACCAGCTAGATCTACTGTCTCTATTATATTATGACAGACCAGCTAGATCTACTGTCTCTATTATAATATGACAGACCAGCTAGATCTACTGTCTCTATTATAATATGACAGACCAGCTAGATCTACTGTCTCAATTATATAATGACAGACCAGATAGATCTACTGTCTCTATTATATTATGAAAGACCAGCTAGATCTACTGTCTCAATTATAATATGACAGACCAGCTAGATCTAATATCTCTATTATATTATGACAGACCAGCTAGATCTACTGTGTCTGTTATATTATGACAGACCAGCTAGATCTACTGTCTCTATTATATTATGACAGACCAGCTAGATCTACTGTCTCTATTATATTATGACAGACCAGCTAGATCTACTGTCTCTATTATATTATGACAGACCAGCTAGATCTACTGTCTCTATTATAATATGACAGACCAGCTAGATCTACTGTCTCTATTATATTATGACAGACCAGCTAGATCTACTGTCGCTATTATATTATGACAGACCAGCTAGATCTACTGTCTCTATTATAATATGACAGACCAGCTAGATCTACTGTCACAATTATATTATGACAGACCAGCTAGATCTACTGTCTCTATATATTATGACAGACCAGCTAGATCTACTGTCTCTATTATATTATGACAGACCAGCTAGATCTACTGTCTCTATTATATTATGACAGACCAGCTAGATCTACTGTCTCTATTATAATATGACAGACCAGCTAGATCTACTGTCTCTATTATATTATGACAGACCAGCTAGATCTACTGTCTCTATTATAATATGACAGACCAGCTAGATCTACTGTCTCTATTATATTATGACAGACCAGCTAGATCTACTGTCTCTATTATATTATGACAGACCAGCTAGATCTACTGTCTCTATTATAATATGACAGACCAGCTAGATCTACTGTCTCTATTATATATGACAGACCAGCTAGATCTACTGTCTCTATTATATTATGACAGACCAGCTAGATCTACTGTCTCTATTATAATATGACAGACCAGCTAGATCTACTGTCTCTATTATATTATGACAGACCAGCTAGATCTACTGTCTCTATTATATTATGACAGACCAGCTAGATCTACTGTCTCTATTATATTATGACAGACCAGCTAGATCTACTGTCTCTATTATATTATGACAGACCAGCTGGCTGTACTTTCTCTATTATATTATGACAGACCAGCTAGATCTACTGTCTCTATTATAATATGACAGACCAGCTAGCTCTACTGTTTATATTATAATATGACAGAGCTCCCAGATCTACTGTCTCTATTATATTATGACAGACCAGCTGGCTTTACATGCTCTATTATATTATGACAGACCAGGTAGATCTACTGTCTCTATTATATTATGATAGACCAGCTGATCTACAGTTTTCTATTATAATATGACAGAACAGCTATATCTACTGTCACTATTATATTATGACAGACCAGCTAGATGTACTGTCTCTATTATATCATGACAGACCAGGTAGATCTACTGTCTCTATTATATTATGACAGACCAGGTAGATCTACTGTCTCTATTATATTATGACAGACCAGCTAGATCTACTGTCTCGATTATAATATGACAGACCAGCTAGATCTACTGTCTCTATTATATTATGACAGACCAGCTAGATCTACTGTCTCTATTATAATATGACAGACCAGCTAGATCTACTGTCTCTATTATATATGACAGACCAGCTAGATCTACTGTCTCTATTATATTATGACAGACCAGCTAGATCTACTGTCTCTATTATATTATGACAGACCAGCTAGATCTACTGTCTCTATTATATTATGACAGACCAGCTAGATCTACTGTCTCTATTATATTATGACAGACCAGCTAGATCTACTGTCTCTATTATATATAGCTAGATCTACTGTATATTATACAGACCAGCTAGATCTACTGTCTCTATTATATTATGACAGACCAGCTAGATCTACTGTCTCTATTATATTATGACAGACCAGCTAGATCTACTGTCTCTATTATATATGACAGACCAGCTAGATCTACTGTCTCTATTATAATATGACAGACCAGCTAGATCTACTGTCTCTATTATATTATGACAGACCAGCTAGATCTACTGTCTCTATTATATTATGACAGACCAGCTAGATCTACTGTCTCTATTATATTATGACAGACCAGCTAGATCTACTGTCTCTATTATAATATGACAGACCAGCTAGATCTACTGTCTCTATTATATATGACAGACCAGCTAGATCTACTGTCTCTATTATATTATGACAGACCAGCTAGATCTACTGTCTCTATTATATTATGACAGACCAGCTAGATCTACTGTCTCTATTATATTATGACAGACCAGCTAGATCTACTGTCTCTATTATATTATGACAGACCAGCTAGATCTACTGTCTCAGATTATATTATGACAGACCAGCTAGATCTACTGTCTCTATTATAATATGACAGACCAGCTAGATCTACTGTCTCTATTATATATGACAGACCAGCTAGATCTACTGTCTCTATTATATTATGACAGACCAGCTAGATCTACTGTCTCTATTATAATATGACAGACCAGCTAGATCTACTGTCTCTATTATATTATGACAGACCAGCTAGATCTACTGTCTCTATTATATTATGACAGACCAGCTAGATCTACTGTCTCTATTATATTATGACAGACCAGCTAGATCTACTGTCTCTATTATATTATGACAGACCAGCTAGATCTACTGTCTCTATTATATATGACAGACCAGCTAGATCTACTGTCTCTATTATATTATGACAGACCAGCTAGATCTACTGTCTCTATTATATTATGACAGACCAGCTAGATCTACTGTCTCTATTATATATGACAGACCAGCTAGATCTACTGTCTCTATATATATATGACAGACCAGCTAGATCTACTGTCTCTATTATATTATGACAGACCAGCTAGATCTACTGTCTCTATTATAATATGACAGACCAGCTAGATCTACTGTCTCTATTATATTATGACAGACCAGCTAGATCTACTGTCTCTATTATATTATGACAGACCAGCTAGATCTACTGTCTCTATTATATTATGACAGACCAGCTAGATCTACTGTCTCTATTATATTATGACAGACCAGCTAGATCTACTGTCTCTATTATATATGACAGACCAGCTAGATCTACTGTCTCTATTATAATATGACAGACCAGCTAGATCTACTACTGTCTATTATAGTATGACAGACCAGCTAGATCTACTGTCTCTATTATATTATGACAGACCAGCTAGATCTACTGTCTCTATTATAATGACAGACAGACCAGCTAGATCTACCAGCTAGATCTACTGTCTTATATATGACAGACCAGCTAGATCTACTGTCTCTATTATATTATGACAGACCAGCTAGATCTACTGTCTCTATTATATTATGACAGACCAGCTAGATCTACTGTCTCTATTATATTATGACAGACCAGCTAGATCTACTGTCTCTATTATATTATGACAGACCAGCTAGATCTACTCTCTATTATAATATGACAGACCAGCTAGATCTACTGTCTCTATTATATTATGACAGACCAGCTAGATCTACTGTCTCTATTATATTATGACAGACCAGCTCGATCTACAGTCTCTATTATAATATGACAGCCCAGCTAGATCGTCTGTCTCTATTACAATATGACAGACCAGCTAGATCTACTGTCTCTATTATATTATGACAGACCAGCTAGATCTACTCTCTCTATTATAATATGACAGACCAGCTAGATCTACTGTCTCTATTATATTATGACAGACCAGCTAGATCTACTGTCTCTATTATATTATGACAGACCAGCTAGATCTACTGTCTCTATTATAATATGACAGACCAGCTAGATCTACTGTCTCTATTATATTATGACAGACCAGCTAGATCTACTGTCTCTATTATAATATGACAGACCAGCTAGATCTACTGTCTCTATTATATTATGACAGACCAGCTAGATCTACTGTCTCTATTATAATATGACAGACCAGCTAGATCTACTGTCTCTATTATATTATGACAGACCAGCTAGATCTACTGTCTCTATTATAATATGACAGACCAGCTAGATCTACTGTCTCTATTATAGTATGACAGACCAGCTAGATCTACTGTCTCTATTATATTATGACAGACCAGCTAGATCTACTGTCTCTATTATAATATGACAGACCAGCTAGATCTACTGTCTCTATTATATTATGACAGACCAGCTAGATCTACTGTCTCTATTATATTATGACAGACCAGCTAGATCTACTGTCTCTATTATAATATGACAGACCAGCTAGATCTACTGTCTCTATTATAATATGACAGACCAGCTAGATCTACTGTCTCTATTATATTATGACAGACCAGCTAGATCTACTGTCTCTATTATATTATGACAGACCAGCTAGATCTACTGTCTCTATTATAATATGACAGACCAGCTAGATCTACTGTCTCTATTATATTATGACAGACCAGCTAGATCTACTGTCTCTATTATATTATGACAGACCAGCTAGATCTACTGTATCTATTATGTCTCTATGACAGACCAGCTAGATCTACTGTCTCTATTATATTATGACAGACCAGCTAGATCTACTGTCTCTATTATAATATGACAGACCAGCTAGACTACTGTCTCTATTATATTATGACAGACCAGCTAGATCTACTGTCTCTATTATATTATGACAGACCAGCTAGATCTACTGTCTCTATTATATTATGACAGACCAGCTAGATCTACTGTCTCTATTATATTATGACAGACCAGCTAGATCTACTGTCTCTATTATAATATGACAGACCAGCTAGATCTACTGTCTCTATTATATTATGACAGACCAGCTAGATCTACTGTCTCTATTATAATATGACAGACCAGCTAGATCTACTGTCTCTATTATATTATGACAGACCAGCTAGATCTACTATATTATATTATGACAGACCAGCTAGATCTACTGTCTCTATTATATTATGACAGACCAGCTAGATCTACTGTCTCTATTATAATATGACAGACCAGCTAGATCTACTGTCTCTATTATATTATGACAGACCAGCTAGATCTACTGTCTCTATTATATTATGACAGACCAGCTAGATCTACTGTCTCTATTATATATGACAGACCAGCTAGATCTACTGTCTCTATTATATATGACAGACAGACCAGCTAGATCTACTGTCTCTATTATAATATGACAGACCAGCTAGATCTACTGTCTCTATTATATTATGACAGACCAGCTAGATCTACTGTCTCTATTATAATATGACAGACCAGCTAGATCTACTGTCTCTATTATATTATGACAGACCAGCTAGATCTACTGTCTCTATTATATTATGACAGACCAGCTAGATCTACTGTCTCTATTATATTATGACAGACCAGCTAGATCTACTGTCTCTATTATATTATGACAGACCAGCTAGATCTACTGTCTCTATTATAATATGACAGACCAGCTAGATCTACTGTCTCTATTATATTATGACAGACCAGCTAGATCTACTGTCTCTATTATTATGACAGACCAGCTAGATCTACTGTCTCTATTATATTATGACAGACCAGCTAGATCTCTACTGTCTCTATTATATTATGACAGACCAGCTAGATCTACTGTCTCTATTATATTATGACAGACCAGCTAGATCTACTGTCTCTATTATATTATGACAGACCAGCTAGATCTACTGTCTCTATTATATTATGACAGACCAGCTAGATCTACTGTCTCTATTATATTATGACAGACCAGCTAGATCTACTGTCTCTATTATAATATGACAGACCAGCTAGATCTACTGTCTCTATTATATTATGACAGACCAGCTAGATCTACTGTCTCTATTATAATATGACAGACCAGCTAGATCTACTGTCTCTATTATAATATGACAGACCAGCTAGATCTACTGTCTCTATTATAATATGACAGACCAGCTAGATCTACTGTCTCTATTATATTATGACAGACCAGCTAGATCTACTGTCTCTATTATATTATGACAGACCAGCTAGATCTACTGTCTCTATTATAATATGACAGACCAGCTAGATCTACTGTATGACAGACCTATCTATATTATGACAGACCAGCTAGATCTACTGTCTCTATTATATTATGACAGACCAGCTAGATCTACTGTCTCTATTATATTATGACAGACCAGCTAGACCAGCTAGATCTACTGTCTCTATTATATTATGACAGACCAGCTAGATCTACTGTCTCTATTATATTATGACAGACCAGCTAGATCTACTGTCTCTATTATATTATGACAGACCAGCTAGATCTACTGTCTCTATTATATTATGACAGACCAGCTAGATCTACTGTCTCTATTATATTATGACAGACCAGCTAGATCTACTGTCTCTATTATATTATGACAGACCAGCTAGATCTACTGTCTCTATTATATATGACAGACCAGCTAGATCTACTGTCTCTATTATATTATGACAGACCAGCTAGATCTACTGTCTCTATTATATTATGACAGACCAGCTAGATCTACTGTCTCTATTATAATATGACAGACCAGCTAGATCTACTGTCTCTATTATATATGACAGACCAGCTAGATCTACTGTCTCTATTATATTATGACAGACCAGCTAGATCTACTGTCTCTATTATAATATGACAGACCAGCTAGATCTACTGTCTCTATTATATTATGACAGACCAGCTAGATCTACTGTCTCTATTATATTATGACAGACCAGCTAGATCTACTGTCTCTATTATAATATGACAGACCAGCTAGATCTACTGTCTCTATTATAATATGACAGACCAGCTAGATCTACTGTCTCTATTATATTATGACAGACCAGCTAGATCTACTGTCTCTATTATATATGATGACAGACCAGCTAGATCTACTGTCTCTATTATATTATGACAGACCAGCTAGATCTACTGTCTCTATTATAATATGACAGACCAGCTAGATCTACTGTCTCTATTATATTATGACAGACCAGCTAGATCTACTGTCTCTATTATATTATGACAGACCAGCTAGATCTACTGTCTCTATTATAATATGACAGACCAGCTAGATCTACTGTCTCTATTATAATATGACAGACCAGCTAGATCTACTGTCTCTATTATATTATGACAGACCAGCTAGATCTACTGTCTCTATTATATTATGACAGACCAGCTAGATCTACTGTCTCTATTATAATATGACAGACCAGCTAGATCTACTGTCTCTATTATAGTATGACAGACCAGCTAGATCTACTGTCTCTATTATATTATGACAGACCAGCTAGATCTACTGTCTCTATTATATTATGACAGACCAGCTAGATCTACTGTCTCTATTATAATTTGACAGACCAGCTAGATCTACTGTCTCTATTATATTATGACAGACCAGCTAGATCTACTGTCTCTATTATATTATGACAGACCAGCTAGATCTACTGTCTCTATTATATTATGACAGACCAGCTAGATCTACTGTCTCTATTATATTATGACAGACCAGCTAGATCTACTGTCTCTATTATAATATGACAGACCAGCTAGATCTACTGTCTCTATTATATTATGACAGACCAGCTAGATCTACTGTCTCTAGATCTACTGTCTCTATTATAATATGACAGACCAGCTAGACTGTCTCTACTAGATCTACTGTCTCTATTATATTATGACAGACCAGCTAGATCTACTGTCTCTATTATATTATGACAGACCAGCTAGATCTACTGTCTCTATTATAATATGACAGACCAGCTAGATCTACTGTCTCTATTATATTATGACAGACCAGCTAGATCTACTGTCTCTATTATATTATGACAGACCAGCTAGATCTACTGTCTCTATTATATTATGACAGACCAGCTAGATCTACTGTCTCTATTATAATATGACAGACCAGCTAGATCTACTGTCTCTATTATATTATGACAGACCAGCTAGATCTACTGTCTCTATTATATTATGACAGACCAGCTAGATCTACTGTCTCTATTATAATATGACAGACCAGCTAGATCTACTGTCTCTATTATATTATGACAGACCAGCTAGATCTACTGTCTCTATTATATTATATATGACAGACCAGCTAGATCTACTGTCTCTATTATATTATGACAGACCAGCTAGATCTACTGTCTCTATTATATTATGACAGACCAGCTAGATCTACTGTCTCTATTATAATATGACAGACCAGCTAGATCTACTGTCTCTATTATATTATGACAGACCAGCTAGATCTACTGTCTCTATTATAATATGACAGACCAGCTAGATCTACTGTCTCTATTATAATATGACAGACCAGCTAGATCTACTGTCTCTATTATATTATGACAGACCAGCTAGATCTACTGTCTCTATTATATTATGACAGACCAGCTAGATCTACTGTCTCTATTATATTATGACAGACCAGCTAGATCTACTGTCTCTATTATATTATGACAGACCAGCTAGATCTACTGTCTCTATTATATTATGACAGACCAGCTAGATCTACTGTATTATATATGACAGACCAGCTAGATCTACTGTCTCTATTATATTATGACAGACCAGCTAGATCTACTGTCTCTATTATATATGACAGACCAGCTAGATCTACTGTCTCTATTATAATATGACAGACCAGCTAGATCTACTGTATATTAATTATACCAGCTATGACAGACCAGCTAGATCTACTGTCTCTATTATATTATGACAGACCAGCTAGATCTACTGTCTCTATTATAATATGACAGACCAGCTAGATCTACTGTCTCTATTAATATGACAGACCAGCTAGATCTACTGTCTCTATTATATTATGACAGACCAGCTAGATCTACTGTCTCTATTATATTATGACAGACCAGCTAGATCTACTGTCTCTATTATATTATGACAGACCAGCTAGATCTACTGTCTCTATTATATTATGACAGACCAGCTAGATCTACTGTCTCTATATTATCAGACCAGCTATCTATATGACAGACCAGCTAGATCTACTGTCTCTATTATATTATGACAGACCAGCTAGATCTACTGTCTCTATTATATTATGACAGACCAGCTAGATCTACTGTCTCTATTATATTATGACAGACCAGCTAGATCTACTGTCTCTATTATATTATGACAGACCAGCTAGATCTACTGTCTCTATTATAATATGACAGACCAGCTAGATCTACTGTCTCTATTATATTATGACAGACCAGCTAGATCTACTGTCTCTATTATATTATGACAGACCAGCTAGATCTACTAGATCTCTCTATTATATTATGACAGACCAGCTAGATCTACTGTCTCTATTATATATATGACAGACCAGCTAGATCTACTGTCTCTATTATAATATGACAGACCAGCTAGATCTACTGTCTCTATTATATTATGACAGACCAGCTAGATCTACTGTCTCTATTATATAATTTCAGACCAGCTAGATCTACTCTCTATTATATTATGACAGACCAGCTAGATCTACTGTCTCTATTATATTATGACAGACCAGCTAGATCTACTGTCTCTATTATAATATGACAGACCAGCTAGATCTACTGTCTCTATTATAATTTGACAGACCAGCTAGATCTACTGTCTCTATTATACTATGACAGACCAGCTAGATATACTGTCTCTATTATATTATGACAGACCAGCTTGTTCTACTGTCTCTATTATAATATGACAGACCAGCTAGATCTACTGTCTCTATTATATTATGACAGACCAGCTAGATCTACTGTCTCTATTATATTATGACAGACCAGCTAGATCTACTGTCTCTATTATAATATGACAGACCAGCTAGATCTACTGTCTCTATTATAATATGACAGACCAGCTAGATCTACTGTCTCTATTATATAATGACAGACCAGCTAGATCTACTGTCTCTATTATATTATGACAGACCAGCTAGATCTACTGTCTCTATTATAATATGACAGACCAGCTAGATCTACTGTCTCTATTATATTATGACAGACCAGCTAGATCTACTGTCTCTATTATATTATGACAGACCAGCTAGATCTACTGTCTCTATTATATATGACAGACCAGCTAGATCTACTGTCTCTATTATATTATGACAGACCAGCTAGATCTACTGTCTCTATTATATTATGACAGACCAGCTAGATCTACTGTCTCTATTATAATATGACAGACCAGCTAGATCTCTACTGTCTACTGTCTCTATTATATTATGACAGACCAGCTAGATCTACTGTCTCTATTATATTATGACAGACCAGCTAGATCTACTGTCTCTATTATAATATGACAGACCAGCTAGATCTACTGTCTCTATTATAGTATGACAGACCAGCTAGATCTACTCTCTTATTATATTATGACAGACCAGCTAGATCTACTGTCTCTATTATAATATGACAGACCAGCTAGATCTACTGTCTCTATTATATTATGACAGACCAGCTAGATCTACTGTCTCTATTATATTATGACAGACCAGCTAGATCTACTGTCTCTATTATATTATGACAGACCAGCTAGATCTACTGTCTCTATTATATTATGACAGACCAGCTAGATCTACTGTCTCTATTATATTATGACAGACCAGCTAGATCTACTGTCTCTATTATATTATGACAGACCAGCTAGATCTACTGTCTCTATTATATTATGACAGACCCAGCTAGATCTACTGTCTCTATTATATATGACAGACCAGCTAGATCTACTGTCTCTATTATATTATGACAGACCAGCTAGATCTACTGTCTCTATTATATTATGACAGACCAGCTAGATCTACTGTCTCTATTATATTATGACAGACCAGCTAGATCTACTGTCTCTATTATATTATGACAGACCAGCTAGATCTACTGTCTCTATTATATTATGACAGACCAGCTAGATCTACTGTCTCTATTATATTATGACAGACCAGCTAGATCTACTGTCTCTATTATATTATGACAGACCAGCTAGATCTACTGTCTCTATTATAATATGACAGACCAGCTAGATCTACTGTCTCTATTATAATATGACAGACCAGCTAGATCTACTGTCTCTATTATGACAGACCAGATAGATCTACTGTCTCTATTATATTATGACAGACCAGCTTGATCTACTGTCTCTATTATATTATGACAGACCAGCTAGATCTACTGTCTCTATTATAATATGACAGACCAGCTAGATATACTGTCTCTATTATATTATGACAGACCAGCTAGATCTACTGTCTCTATTATATTATGACAGACCAGTTAGATCTACTGTCTCTATTATATTATGACAGACCAGCTAGATCTACTGTCTCTATTATGTATGACAGACCAGCTATCTCTGTCTCTATTATATGACAGACCAGCTAGATCTACTGTCTCTATTATATATGACAGACCAGCTAGATCTACTGTCTCTATTATATTATGACAGACCAGCTAGATCTACTGTCTCTATTATATTATGACAGACCAGCTAGATCTACTGTCTCTATTATAATATGACAGACCAGCTAGATCTACTGTCTCTATTATAATATGACAGACCAGCTAGATCTACTGTCTCTATTATATTATGACAGACCAGCTAGATCTACTGTCTCTATTATAATATGACAGACCAGCTAGATCTGACAGACCTAGATCTCTCTATTATATTATGACAGACCAGCTAGATCTACTGTCTCTATTATATTATGACAGACCAGCTAGATCTACTGTCTCTATTATAATATGACAGACCAGCTAGATCTACTGTCTCTATTATATTATGACAGACCAGCTAGATCTACTGTCTCTATTATAATATGACAGACCAGCTAGATCTACTGTCTCTATTATATTATGACAGACCAGCTAGATCTACTGTCTCTATTATAATATGACAGACCAGCTAGATCTACTGTCTCTATATTATATTATGACAGACCAGCTAGATCTACTGTCTCTATTATAATATGACAGACCAGCTAGATCTACTGTCTCTATTATATTATGACAGACCAGCTAGATCTACTGTCTCTATTATATTATGACAGACCAGCTAGATCTACTGTCTCTATTATAATATGACAGACCAGCTAGATCTACTGTCTCTATTATATTATGACAGACCAGATCTAGATATGACAGACCAGCTAGATCTACTGTCTCTATTATATTATGACAGACCAGCTAGATCTACTGTCTCTATTATAATATGACAGACCAGCTAGATCTACTGTCTCTATTATATTATGACAGACCAGCTAGATCTACTGTCTCTATTATATTATGACAGACCAGCTAGATCTACTGTCTCTATTATAATATGACAGACCAGCTAGATCTACTGTCTCTATTATATTATGACAGACCAGCTAGATCTACTGTCTCTATTATATTATGACAGACCAGCTAGATCTACTGTCTCTATTATATTATGACAGACCAGCTAGATCTACTGTCTCTATTATAATATGACAGACCAGCTAGATCTCTACTGTCTCTATTATATGACAGACCAGCTAGATCTACTGTCTCTATTATATTATGACAGACCAGCTAGATCTACTGTCTCTATTATATTATGACAGACCAGCTAGATCTACTGTCTCTATTATATTATGACAGACCAGCTAGATCTACTGTCTCTATTATATTATGACAGACCAGCTAGATCTACTGTCTCTATTATATTATGACAGACCAGCTAGATCTACTGTCTCTATTATATTATGACAGACCAGCTAGATCTACTGTCTCTATTATATTATGACAGACCAGCTAGATCTACTGTCTCTATTATAATATGACAGACCAGCTAGATCTACTGTCTCTATTATATATGACAGACCAGCTAGATCTACTGTCTCTATTATATTATGACAGACCAGCTAGATCTACTGTCTCTATTATAATATGACAGACCAGCTAGATCTACTGTCTCTATTATATTATGACAGACCAGCTAGATCTACTGTCTCTATTATATTATGACAGACCAGCTAGATCTACTGTCTCTATTATAATATGACAGACCAGCTATGACAGACCAGCTAGATCTACTGTCTCTATTATATTATGACAGACCAGCTAGATCTACTGTCTCTATTATAATATGACAGACCAGCTAGATCTACTGTCTCTATTATATTATGACAGACCAGCTAGATCTACTGTCTCTATTATAATATGACAGACCAGCTAGATCTACTGTCTCTATTATATTATGACAGACCAGCTAGATCTACTGTCTCTATTATAATATGACAGACCAGCTAGATCTACTGTCTCTATTATATATGACAGACCAGCTAGATCTACTGTCTCTATTATATTATGACAGACCAGCTAGATCTACTGTCTCTATTATAATATGACAGACCAGCTAGATCTACTGTCTCTATTATATTATGACAGACCAGCTAGATCTACTGTCTCTATTATATTATGACAGACCAGCTAGATCTACTGTCTCTATTATAATATGACAGACCAGACCAATTAGATCTACTGTCTCTATTATATTATGACAGACCAGCTAGATCTATTATATTATGACAGACCAGCTAGATCTACTGTCTCTATTATATTATGACAGACCAGCTAGATCTACTCTCTCTATTATATTATGACAGACCAGCTAGATCTACTGTCTCTATTATATTATGACAGACCAGCTAGATCTACTGTCTCTATTATATTATGACAGACCAGCTAGATCTACTGTCTCTATTATATTATGACAGACCAGCTAGATCTACTGTCTCTATTATAATATGACAGACCAGCTAGATCTACTGTCTCTATTATATTATGACAGACCAGCTAGATCTACTGTCTCTATTATAATATGACAGACCAGCTAGATCTACTGTCTCTATTATATTATGACAGACCAGCTAGATCTACTGTCTCTATTATAATATGACAGACCAGCTAGATCTACTGTCTCTATTATATTATGACAGACCAGCTAGATCTACTGTCTCTATTATAATATGACAGACCAGCTAGATCTACTGTCTCTATTATATTATGACAGACCAGCTAGATCTACTGTCTCTATTATATATGACAGACCAGCTAGATCTACTGTCTCTATTATAATATGACAGACCAGCTAGATCTACTGTCTCTATTATATTATGACAGACCAGCTAGATCTACTGTCTCTATTATATTATGACAGACCAGCTAGATCTACTGTCTCTATTATATTATGACAGACCAGCTAGATCTACTGTCTCTATTATATTATGACAGACCAGCTAGATCTACTGTCTCTATTATATTATGACAGACCAGCTTACTGACAGACCAGCTAGATCTACTGTCTCTATTATATTATGACAGACCAGCTAGATCTACTGTCTCTATTATAATATGACAGACCAGCTAGATCTACTGTCTCTATTATATTATGACAGACCAGCTAGATCTACTGTCTCTATTATAATATGACAGACCAGCTAGATCTACTGTCTCTATTATATTATGACAGACCAGCTAGATCTACTGTCTCTATTATATATGACAGACCAGCTAGATCTACTGTCTCTATTATATTATGACAGACCAGCTAGATCTACTGTCTCTATTATAATATGACAGACCAGCTAGATCTACTGTCTCTATTATAATATGACAGACCAGCTAGATCTACGGTCTCTATTATATTATGACAGACCAGCTAGATCTACTGTCTCTATTATAATATGACAGACCAGCTAGATCTACTGTCTCTATTATATTATGACAGACCAGCTAGATCTACTGTCTCTATTATATTATGACAGACCAGCTAGATCTACTGTCTCTATTATAATATGACAGACCAGCTAGATCTACTGTCTCTATTATAGTATGACAGACCAGCTAGATCTACTGTCTCTATTATATTATGACAGACCAGCTAGATCTACTGTCTCTATTATATATGACAGACCAGCTAGATCTACTGTCTCTATTATATTATGACAGACCAGCTAGATCTACTGTCTCTATATATAGATATGACAGACCAGCTAGATCTACTGTCTCTATTATATTATGACAGACCAGCTAGATCTACTGTCTCTATTATATTATGACAGACCAGCTAGATCTACTGTCTCTATTATATTATGACAGACCAGCTAGATCTACTGTCTCTATTATATTATGACAGACCAGCTAGATCTACTGTCTCTATTATATTATGACAGACCAGCTAGATCTACTGTCTCTATTATATTATGACAGACCAGCTAGATCTACTGTCTCTATTATATTATGACAGACCAGCTAGACTGTCTCTAGCTACTCTCTATTATAATATGACAGACCAGCTAGATCTCTACTGTCTCTATTATATATGACAGACCAGCTAGATCTACTGTCTCTATTATATTATGACAGACCAGCTAGATCTACTGTCTCTATTATAATATGACAGACCAGCTAGATCTACTGTCTCTATTATATTATGACAGACCAGCTAGATCTACTGTCTCTATTATATTATGACAGACCAGCTAGATCTACTGTCTCTATTATAATATGACAGACCAGCAAGATCTACTGTCTCTATTATATTATGACAGACCAGCTAGATCTACTGCATCTATTATAATATGAGAGACCAGCTAGATCTATTGTCTATATTATAATATGACAGACCAGCTAGATCTACTGTCTCTATAATAATATGACAGACCAGCTAGATCTACTGTCTCTATTATAATATGACAGACCAGCTAGATCTACTGTCTCTATTATATTATGACAGACCAGCTAGATCTACTGTCTCTCTAGTATTATGACAGACCAGTTAGATCTACTGTCGCTATTATAAGATGACAGACAAGCTAGATCTACTGTCTCTATTATATTATTACAGACCAGCTAGATCTACTGTCTCTATTATATTATGACAGACCAGCTAGATCTACTGTCTCTATTAAAATATGACAGACCAGCTAGATCTACTGTCTCTATTATATTATGACAGACCAGCTAGATCTACTGTATCTATTATATTATGACAGACCAGCTAGATCTACTGTCTCTATTATATTATGACAGACCAGCTAGATCTACTGTCTCTATTATAATATGACAGACCAGCTAGACCTACTGTCACTATTATATATGATCAGACCAGCTAGATCTACTGTCTCTATTATATTATGACAGACCAGCTAGATCTACTGTCTCTATTATAATATGACAGACCAGCTAGATCTACTGTCTCTATTATATTATGACAGACCAGCTAGATCTACTGTCTCTATTATATTATGACAGACCAGCTAGATCTACTGTCTCTATTATAATATGACAGACCAGCTAGATCTACTGTCTCTATTATATTATGACAGACCAGCTAGATCTACTGTCTCTATTATATTATGACAGACCAGCTAGATCTACTGTCTCTATTATAATATGACAGACCAGCTAGATCTACTGTCTCTATTATATTATGACAGACCAGCTAGATCTACTGTCTCTATTATATTATGACAGACCAGCTAGATCTACTGTCTCTATTATATTATGACAGACCAGCTAGATCTACTGTCTCTATTATATTATGACAGACCAGCTAGATCTACTGTCTCTATTATAATATGACAGACCAGCTAGATCTACTGTCTCTATTATATTATGACAGACCAGCTAGATCTACTGTCTCTATTATAATATGACAGACCAGCTAGATCTACTGTCTCTATTATAATATGACAGACCAGCTAGATCTACTGTCTCTATTATATTATGACAGACCAGCTAGATCTACTGTCTCTATTATATATGACAGACCAGCTAGATCTACTGTCTCTATTATATTATGACAGACCAGCTAGATCTACTGTCTCTATTATATTATGACAGACCAGCTAGATCTACTGTCTCTATTATATTATGACAGACCAGCTAGATCTACTGTCTCTATTATATTATGACAGACCAGCTAGATCTACTGTCTCTATTATATTATGACAGACCAGCTAGATCTACTGTCTCTATTATAATATGACAGACCAGCTAGATCTACTGTCTCTATTATAATATGACAGACCAGCTAGATCTACTGTCACTATTATATATGACAGACCAGCTAGATCTACTGTCTCTATTATATTATGACAGACCAGCTAGATCTACTGTCTCTATTATATTATGACAGACCAGCTAGATCTACTGTCTCTATTATATATGACAGACCAGCTAGATCTACTGTCTCTATTATATTATGACAGACCAGCTAGATCTACTGTCTCTATTATATTATGACAGACCAGCTAGATCTACTGTCTCTATTATATTATGACAGACCAGCTAGATCTACTGTCTCTATTATATTATGACAGACCAGCTAGATCTACTGTCTCTATTATATATGACAGACCAGCTAGATCTACTGTCTCTATTATATTATGACAGACCAGCTAGATCTACTGTCTCTATTATATTATGACAGACCAGCTAGATCTACTCTCTCTATTATAATATGACAGACCAGCTAGATCTACTGTCTCTATTATAATATGACAGACCAGCTAGATCTACTGTCTCTATTATATTATGACAGACCAGCTAGATCTACTCTCTCTATTATAATATGACAGACCAGCTAGATCTACTGTCTCTATTATATTATGACAGACCAGCTAGATCTACTGTCTCTATTATATTATGACAGACCAGCTAGATCTACTGTCTCTATTATATATGACAGACCAGCTAGATCTACTGTCTCTATTATATTATGACAGACCAGCTAGATCTACTGTCTCTATTATAATATGACAGACCAGCTAGATCTACTGTCTCTATTATATTATGACAGACCAGCTAGATCTACTGTCTCTATTATAATATGACAGACCAGCTAGATCTACTGTCTCTATTATATTATGACAGACCAGCTAGATCTACTGTCTCTATTATATTATGACAGACCAGCTAGATCTACTGTCTCTATTATAATATGACAGACCAGCTAGATCTACTGTCTCTATTATATTATGACAGACCAGCTAGATCTACTGTCTCTATTATATTATGACAGACCAGCTAGATCTACTGTCTCTATTATAATATGACAGACCAGCTAGATCTACTGTCTCTATTATAGTATGACAGACCAGCTAGATCTACTGTCTCTATTATATTATGACAGACCAGCTAGATCTACTGTCTCTATTATATTATGACAGACCAGCTAGATCTACTGTCTCTATTATATTATGACAGACCAGCTAGATCTACTGTCTCTATTATATTATGACAGACCAGCTAGATCTACTATATTATGACAGACAGACCAGCTAGATCTACTGTCTCTATTATATTATGACAGACCAGCTAGATCTACTGTCTCTATTATATTATGACAGACCAGCTAGATCTACTGTCTCTATTATAATATGACAGACCAGCTAGATCTACTGTCTCTATTATATATATGACAGACCAGCTAGATCTACTGTCTCTATTATATTATGACAGACCAGCTAGATCTACTGTCTCTATTATATTATGACAGACCAGCTAGATCTACTGTCTCTATTATATTATGACAGACCAGCTAGATCTACTGTCTCTATTATAATATGACAGACCAGCTAGATCTACTGTCTCTATTATATTATGACAGACCAGCTAGATCTACTGTCTCTATTATAATATGACAGACCAGCTAGATCTACTGTCTCTATTAATATGACAGACCAGCTAGATCTACTGTCTCTATTATATTATGACAGACCAGCTAGATCTACTGTCTCTATTATATTATGACAGACCAGCTAGATCTACTGTCTCTGTTATATTATGACAGACCAGCTAGATCTACTGTCTCTATTATATTATGACAGACCAGCTAGATCTACTGTCTCTATTATATTATGACAGACCAGCTAGATCTACTGTCTCTATTATATTAAGACAGACCAGCTAGATCTACTGTCTCTGTTATATTATGACAGACCAGCTTGATCTACTGTCTCTATTACAATATGACAGACCAGCTAGATCTACTGTCTCTATTATCATTTGACAGACCAGCTAGATCTACTGTCTTTATCATACTATGACAGACCAGCTAGATCTACTGTCTCTATTATATTATGACAGACCAGCTAGATCTACTGTCTCTATTATAATATGACAGACCAGCTAGATCTACTGTCTCTCTATTATATATGACAGACCAGCTAGATCTACTGTCTCTATTATATTATGACAGACCAGCTAGATCTACTGTCTCTATTATATTATGACAGACCAGCTAGATCTACTGTCTCTATTATATTATGACAGACCAGCTAGATCTACTGTCTCTATTATATTATGACAGACCAGCTAGATCTACTGTCTCTATTATAATATGACAGACCAGCTAGATCTACTGTCTCTATTATATTATGACAGACCAGCTAGATCTACTGTCTCTATTATATTATGACAGACCAGCTAGATCTACTGTCTCTATTATATTATGACAGACCAGCTAGATCTACTGTCTCTATTATATTATGACAGACCAGCTAGATCTACTGTCTCTATTATATATGACAGACCAGCTAGATCTACTGTCTCTATTATAATTATGACAGACCAGCTAGATCTACTGTCTCTATTATATTATGACAGACCAGCTAGATCTACTGTCTCTATTATGACATATGATCTAGTCTCTATTATAATATGATACCAGCTAGATCTACTGTCTCTATTATAATATGACAGACCAGCTAGATCTACTGTCTCTATTATATTATGACAGACCAGCTAGATCTACTGTCTCTATTATAATATGACAGACCAGCTAGATCTACTGTCTCTATTATATTATGACAGACCAGCTAGATCTACTGTCTCTATTATATTATGACAGACCAGCTAGATCTACTGTCTCTATTATAATATGACAGACCAGCTAGATCTACTGTCTCTATTATATTATGACAGACCAGCTAGATCTACTGTCTCTATTATAATATGACAGACCAGCTAGATCTACTGTCTCTATTATATTATGACAGACCAGCTAGATCTACTGTCTCTATTATAATATGACAGACCAGCTAGATCTACTGTCTCTATTATATTATGACAGACCAGCTAGATCTACTGTCTCTATTATAATATGACAGACCAGCTAGATCTACTGTCTCTATTATATTATGACAGACCAGCTAGATCTACTGTCTCTATTATATTATGACAGACCAGCTAGATCTCCTGTCTCTATTATATTATGACAGACCAGCTAGATCTACTCTCTCTATTATAATATGACAGACCAGCTAGATCTACTGTCTCTATTATATTATGACAGACCATCTAGATCTACTATCTCTATTATAATATGACAGACCAGCTAGACCTACTGTCACAATTATAGTATGACAGACCAGTTAGATCTACTGTCTCTATTATATTATGACAGACCAGCTAGATCTACTGTCTCTATTATAATATGACAGACCAGCTAGATCTACTGTCTCTATTATATTATGACAGACCAGCTAGATCTACTGTCTCTATTATATTATGACAGACCAGCTAGATCTACTGTCTCTATTATAATATGACAGACCAGCTAGATCTACTGTCTCTATTATATAGTATGACAGACCAGCTAGATCTACTGTCTCTATTATATTATGACAGACCAGCTAGATCTACTGTCTCTATTATAATATGACAGACCAGCTAGTCTACTGTCACAATTATTATAGTATGACAGACCAGCTAGATCTACTGTCTCTATTATATTATGACAGACCAGCTAGATCTACTGTCTCTATTATATTATGACAGACCAGCTAGATCTACTGTCTCTATTATATTATGACAGACCAGCTAGATCTACTGTCTCTATTATATATGACAGACCAGCTAGATCTACTGTCTCTATTATATTATGACAGACCAGCTAGATCTACTGTCTCTATTATAATATGACAGACCAGCTAGATCTACTGTCTCTATTATATATGACAGACCAGCTAGATCTACTGTCTCTATTATATTATGACAGACCAGCTAGATCTACTGTCTCTATTATATTATGACAGACCAGCTAGATCTACTGTCTCTATTATATTATGACAGACCAGCTAGATCTACTGTCTCTATTATATTATGACAGACCAGCTAGATCTACTGTCTCTATTATATTATGACAGACCAGCTAGATCTACTGTCTCTATTATAGTATGACAGACCAGCTAGATCTACTGTCTCTATTATATTATGACAGACCAGCTAGATCTACTGTCTCTATTATAATATGACAGACCAGCTAGATCTACTGTCTCTATTATAATATGACAGACCAGCTAGATCTACTGTCTCTATTATAGTATGACAGACCAGCTAGATCTACTGTCTCTATTATATTATGACAGACCAGCTAGATCTACTGTCTCTATTATAATATGACAGACCAGCTAGATCTACTGTCTCTTTATATTATGACAGACCAGCTAGATCTACTGTCTCTATTATATTATGACAGACCAGCTAGATCTACTGTCTATTATATTATGACAGACCAGCTAGATCTACTGTCTCTATTATATTATGACAGACCAGCTAGATCTACTGTCTCTATTATATTATGACAGACCAGCTAGATCTACTACTGTCTCTATAATTATGACAGACCAGCTAGATCTACTGTCTCTATTATATTATGACAGACCAGCTAGATCTACTGTCTCTATTATAATATGACAGACCAGCTAGATCTACTGTCTCTATTATATATGACAGACCAGCTAGATCTACTGTCTCTATTATATTATGACAGACCAGCTAGATCTACTGTCTCTATTATAATATGACAGACCAGCTAGATCTACTGTCTCTATTATAATATGACAGACCAGCTAGATCTACTGTCTCTATTATATTATGACAGACCAGCTAGATCTACTGTCTCTATTATATTATGACAGACCAGCTAGATCTACTGTCTCTATTATAATATGACAGACCAGCTAGATCTACTGTCTCTATTATATTATGACAGATCAGCTAGATCTACTGTCTCTATCATATTATGACAGACCAGCTAGATCTATCCTCTCTATTATTTTATGTCAGACCAGATAGATCTACTGTCTCTATTATATTATGACAGACCAGCTAGATATACTGTCTCTATTATTATTTGACAGACCAGCTAGATCTACTGTCTCTATTATATTCTGACATACAAGCTAGATCTATTGTATCTATTAGAATATGACAGACCAGCTAGACCAGCCCGATCTACTGTCTCTATTATTTTATGACAGACCAGATAGATCTACAGTCTCTATTATATTATGACAGACCAACTAGATCTACTGTCTCTATTATATTATGACAGGGGTTAGTACCAGTAGTCTACTGTCTCTATTATATTATGACAGACCAGCTAGATCTACTGTCTCTATTATATTATGACAGACCAGCTAGATCTACTGTCTCTATTATATTATGACAGACCAGCTAGATCTACTGTCTCTATTATATTATGACAGACCAGCTAGATCTACTGTCTCTATTATAATATGACAGACCAGCTAGATCTACTGTCTCTATTAAATTATGACAGACCAGCTAGATCTACTGTCTCTACTATCTTAAGACAGACCAGCTAGATCTACTGTCTCTATTATAATATGACAGACGCTGGTCTGTCAGCTAGATCTACTGTCTCTATTATAATATGACAGACCAGCTAGATCTACTGTCTCTATTATATTATGACAGACCAGCTAGATCTACTGTCTCTATTATAATATGACAGACCAGCTAGATCTACTGTCTCTATGATATTATGACAGACCAGCTAGATCTACTGTCTCTATTATATTATGACAGACCAGCTAGATCTGCTATCTCTATTATATAATGACAGACCAGCTAGATCTACTGTCTGCATTATAATATTACAGACCAGCTAGATCTACTGTCACTATGTCTTTATTATATTATGACAGACCAGCTAGATCTACTGTCTCTATTATATTATGACAGACCAGCTAGATCTACTGTCTCTATTATATTATGACAGACCAGCTAGATCTACTGTCTCTATTATATTATGACAGACCAGCTAGATCTACTGTCTCTATTATATTATGACAGACCAGCTAGATCTACTGTCTCAATTATAATATGACTGACCTGCTAGATCTACTGTCTCTATTAAATTATGACAGACCAGCTAGATCTACTGTCTCTATTATATTATGACAGACCAGCTAGATCTACTGTCTCTATTATAATATGACAGACCAGCTAGATCTACTGTCTCTATTAATATGACAGACCAGCTAGATCTACTGTCTCTATTATATTATGACAGACCAGCTAGATCTACTGTCTCTATTATAATATGACAGACCAGCTAGATCTACTGTCTCTATTATATTATGACAGACCAGCTAGATCTACTGTCTCTATTATAATATGACAGACCAGCTAGATCTACTGTCTCAATTATAATATGACAGACCAGCTAGATCTACTGTCGCTATTATATTATGACAGACCAGCTAGATATGCTGTCTCTATTATATTCTGACAGACCATCTAGATCTACTGTCTCTATTATATTATGACAGACCAGCTAGATCTACTGTCTCTATTATAATATGACAGACCAGCTAGATCTACTGTCTCTATTATATTATGACAGACCAGCTAGATCTACTGTCTCTATTATAATATGACAGACCAGCTAGACCTACTGTCACATTATAGTATGACAGACCAGCTAGATCTACTGTCTCTATTATATTATGACAGACCAGCTAGATCTACTGTCTCTATTATATTATATGACAGACCAGCTAGATCTACTGTCTCTATTATAGTATGACAGACCAGCTAGATCTACTGTCTCTATTATATTATGACAGACCAGCTAGATCTACTGTCTCTATTATAATATGACAGACCAGCTAGATCTACTGTCTCTATTATAGTATGACAGACCAGCTAGATCTACTGTCTCTATTATATTATGACAGACCAGCTAGATCTACTGTCTCTATTATAATATGACAGACCAGCTAGATCTACTGTCTCTATTATATTATGACAGACCAGCTAGATCTACTGTCTCTATTATATTATGACAGACCAGCTAGATCTACTGTCTCTATTATAATATGACAGACCAGCTAGATCTACTGTCTCTATTATATTATGACAGACCAGCTAGATCTACTGTCTCTATTATATTATGACAGACCAGCTAGATCTACTGTCTCTATTATAATATGACAGATCATCTAGAGCTACTGTCTCAATTATAGTATGACAGACCAGCTAGATCTACTGTCTCTATTATATTATGACAGACCAGCTAGATCTACTGTCTCTATTATATTATGACAGACCAGCTAGATCTACTGTCTCTATTATATTATGACAGACCAGCTAGATCTACTGTCTCTATTATAATATGACAGACCAGCTAGATCTACTGTCTCTATTATATTATGACAGACCAGCTAGATCTACTGTCTCTATTATAATATGACAGACCAGCTAGATCTACTGTCTCTATTATAATATGACAGACCAGCTAGATCTACTGTCTCTATTATATTATGACAGACCAGCTAGATCTACTGTCTCTATTATATTATGACAGACCAGCTAGATCTACTGTCTCTATTATATTATGACAGACCAGCTAGATCTACTGTCTCTATTATATTATGACAGACCAGCTAGATCTACTGTCTCTATTATATTATGACAGACCAGCTAGACCTACTGTCACAATTATAGTATGACAGACCAGCTAGATCTACTGTCTATATTATGACAGACCAGCTAGATCTACTGTCTCTATTATATTATGACAGACCAGCTAGATCTACTGTCTCTATTATAATATGACAGACCAGCTAGATCTACTGTCTCTATTATAATATGACAGACCAGCTAGATCTACTGTCACTATTATAGTATGACAGACCAGCTAGATCTACTGTCTCTATTATATTATGACAGACCAGCTAGATCTACTGTCTCTATTATAATATGACAGACCAGCTAGAGCTACTGTCACAATTATAGTATGACAGACCAGCTAGATCTACTGTCTCTATTATATTATGACAGACCAGCTAGATCTAATGTCTCTATTATATTATGAAAGACCAGCTAGATCTACTGTCTCTATTATATAATGACAGACCAGCTACATCTACTGTCTCTATTATATTATGACAGACCAGCTAGATCTACTGTCTCTGTAATATGACAGACCAGCTAGATCTACTGTCTCTATTAAATTATGACAGACCAGCTAGATCTACTGTCTCTATTTGATTATGACAGACCAGCGAGATCTACTGTCTCTATTATAGTATGACAGACCAGCTAGATCTACTGTCTCTATTATAATATGACAGACCAGCTAGATCTACTGTCTCTATTATATTATGACAGACCAGCTAGATCTACTGTCTATTATATTATGACAGACCATAGATCTACTGTCTCTATTATATATGACAGACCAGCTAGATCTACTGTCTCTATTATAATATGACAGACCAGCTAGATCTACTGTCTCTATTATAGTATGACAGACCAGCTAGATCTACTGTCTCTATTATATTATGACAGACCAGCTAGATCTACTGTCTCTATTATAATATGACAGACCAGCTAGATCTACTGTCTCTATTATAATATGACAGACCAGCTAGATCTACTGTCTCTATTATATTATGACAGACCAGCTAGATCTACTGTCTCTATTATATTATGACAGACCAGCTAGATCTCTACTGTCTCTATTATATTATGACAGACCAGCTAGATCTACTGTCTCTACTGTCTCTAATATTATGACAGACCAGCTAGATCTACTGTCTCTATTATAATATGACAGACCAGCTAGATCTACTGTCTCTATTATAATATGACAGACCAGCTAGATCTACTGTCTCTATTATATTATGACAGACCAGCTAGATCTACTGTCTCTATTATAATATGACAGACCAGCTAGATCTACTGTCTCTATTATATATGACAGACCAGCTAGATCTACTGTCTCTATTATATTATGACAGACCAGCTAGATCTACTGTCTCTATTATATTATGACAGACCAGTTAGATCTACTGTCTCTATTATATTATGACAGACCAGCTAGATCTACTGTCTCTATTATAATATGACATACCAGCTAGATCTACTGTCTCTATTATATTATGACAGACCATCTAGATCTACTGTCTCTATTATATATGACAGACCAGCTAGATCTACTGTCTCTATTAAATTATGACAGACCAGCTAGATCTACTGTCTCTATTTGATTATGACAGACCAGCGAGATCTACTCTCTCTATTATAATATGAAAGACCAGCTAGATCTACTGTCTCTGTAATATGACAGACCAGCTAGATCTACTGTCTCTATTATATTATGACAGACCAGCTAGATCTACTGTCTCTATTATAATATGACAGACCAGCTAGATCTACTGTCTCTATTATATTATGACAGACCAGCTAGATCTACTGTCTCTATTATATTATGACAGACCAGCTAGATCTACTGTCTCTATTATATTATGACAGACCAGCTAGATCTACTGTCTCTATTATAATATGACAGACCAGCTAGATCTACTGTGTCTTTAATATTACAAACCAGCTAGATCTACTGTCTCTATTATATTATGACAGACCAGCTAGATCTAATGTCTATATTATATTATGACAGACCAGCTACATCTACTGTCTCTATTATATTATGACAGACCAGCTAGATCTACTGTCTCTATTATATTATGACAGACCAGCTAGATCTACTGTCTCTGTAATATGACAGACCAGCTAGATCTACTGTCTCTATTAAATTATGACAGACCAGCTAGATCTACTGTCTCTATTTGATTATGACAGACCAGCGAGATCTACTCTCTCTATTATAATATGAAAGACCAGCTAGATCTACTGTCTCTGTAATATGACAGACCAGCTAGATCTACTGTCTCTATTATATTATGACAGACCAGCTAGATCTACTGTCTCTATTACAATATGACAGACCA